>NC_140046.1:9819851-9847351 GCF_963513975.1 Fringilla coelebs | reverse complement strand
CGAGGATGATGAGAATAATGGGGAAGATCCCACACCACTGCAGAACTGTCAGGTAATACTGGAGGCTTCTGCAGGTAAAACAGGTCCTGAAAGGTCTCAAATGACATGAGGAGTCCTGGGTCCCTTTTGCAGTAGATAATTGCAGTTATCTATTTGCAGTCTGCAATTGAGAAGGGGCATCTGCTGCTCTCTCAGCCTACTCAGCTTCTGGTGATGAGATGCAGCTTTTTTGCTATGGACAGCCAGCAAAGAGAAACAGGACCATGCTTGATCTTTTGGTTAACCTTGTTAGTGCCAGATGGTCTCTTGCTCTGGCCCTCAAAACCTGGCTCAAGCCTTTACCACGACTGATTCCACAAGCTGAGGGTAGCTTGAGCTGTTGTGTTCCCCCTCCAGGAAAAGACATGCTGCCATAACACAGCAGCAAGTACAACTGAAAGCACAAAGCATGCATTCGACTACACAGATTAACCCTTCAAATTGAAAATAAAGGATAAATGATGAAACATAAAGAGCTAGAATACAAAGAATATATTTTTACATTGCTAAGAAAAGAGAAAAAGCCCACCCCAGATAACTCAAGGTACATAAATGTGACTGTCTACTTAAAAAGTAGCTCAGATGAGTCAGGCAAATTGGTGACACAAGAAGTCAACCAGCTCAGTTCCCTGTTTCCTGCAGAGACACCAGCAGCACACCCCTGACTGCACACACTCATCCCTGTCTCCACGCATTTCTGCAGCTCAAGGACTTCGGAGCCAGAGGTGGGGCTTGTGTCATCTAAAGCTGGGCATGGATCTTTTCCCCATGAATTTGAAAATAGAATGGAGATGATATTTATTCCCTAAACTGAAGAACAAATCAACATCTTTCCAGCCCATAAGTTTCAAAATAGCAATTTACTGGTACCCAAGTGTCATGCTCACCCTTGGCCACAGTGATGGATTTCACTAAGAGCTGAATTCTTTTATCAGTGTGTTTTTTCTCAGCTAATTTAGCACTGATGAGATGGTCCTCAGTGACAACCCTGGCAGCTGCCCCCTCCTCGTGTCAGCAAACCCAGCAGTGTCCTCCTCCTGTCCCCAGCAGGCACCGAGCCCAAGCTGCAGGAGCTGTGCCTGGGATGGGCAGCCAGTCCTGCCCCAGAGTCCTGGCAAAGCTCAGTCTCTGCCAGGCCTGTCCTGAGCTCTGCCTGGCCCTGCTGGGAATGGGGCTGGCCCCCAGTGGGCTCCTTCCACGCAGGTCAGGAAGCATCAGATGGTGACGGCTGCAAACCAGTGACCTACATTGCCAGTTCCCAGAGCCATCTGAGACCCCACCGTTTCTCATTAGCAACAGATTCTTATTTATTTCAGATAGTCACTGGCTTCTGCCAACAGACTGCGCACTCCTAATTAAAAGCTGACTTCTTTCATAACCTACAAAAGTCGTACTTCCACCTCTGCCACAAGCTGCAGGGCAATGTGAGCCTCCGTGTGTCCTCCATTTAGAGGCAGGCTCCACAGACAAAGCAGAGATGCATTTTGTTTTTTTCTTTTTTTTAAGACAGCATAAAGCAACAAAGTTTGAAGGACATTCAACATTTATGCTGTGTGCCCACTTAATATCACAAGGGACTTTCCATGGGAGCAAAGGTTTTCTTAATAAAGGGTCTCATTGGCCAGCTGGATCAAATCATGTATACACCGATATCTTGCTTCTGGCAATACCTTAAACCCCCAGTTAGGCGAGCATAGAGATTGCAGTGGCCTTGAAACTGTAGCATGGTTTATACATGGTGTACACATCTTTGAGGATTTGGAGAAATCTACAAGGGATCTAATGCTTTTCCACCTATTGACATTTACAAAGCAGTTTAAATCATGCATGAGAGGCCTCAGGCACATGTAGTTCACAAAACATAACTCTGTGCTCCCAGGGAATTGGAGCTGACCACGGCTCTTTATTAGAACCGACAGTGAAAGACAGCTCGTGCAGAACCCGAACCTGGGGTACAATGCAGAGATGACAGACTTAATGCCACTGGATGTATTATGCAGATTACCCAACCCAAGCCTTGCTTGTTAAGTAAGTTTCATGCTTTCCTCACTCCCACTGCCCCTCTTAGGAAATATCCTCCCTGGCTTTATCAAGGGAGCTGTTTCCTAAATTCCTTGATCAATCACCTGCTTTCCAGGACTTCAGACACACCAAGTTAGCTCTGAAGATAAGACAGCGATGCTTAGAGAGAGGAAAACAGTTAAACCTTTGCACCTATTAGCACAGCAGTGCCAGGCACAGAGCAGATGAATACCTTAAAAACTTAACAGCTATTTTGCTGATGAAAGAATAGGAGGGATTTTAAGGAATCCATCATCCCTGACAAGTCACCTTGTAGCTGTGAATTCCCAGTGCAATGTAATTTTTGAATGTATGCCTTTGCAGTGTACATTCAAATGAAGAGCAAAATCCTGAAATCCTTGCCCAAGTTTTGACCAGTCTTTAATTAAGCCCTGAAACTCTCTAATACAGATTATCTGAGAATCAGCCTTTCTACCAGGAGAAAGAGATTTTTTTGTCATTTGATTGTATCTTAACGCTTGTAAATTGTGCTTAAAACACACCTGTACAGGAGAGCACTCTATGTTCTTCACATAGAGCTGTCACTTGTGAAGCCCCTCTTTTGGTGACCCCTGTTCAAGTAGGCATTTTCACTGAGTCCTCCTGGACTCAGATGCACACCTGGGAGGTTCCACGTTGTACACGGGGAGTTTGTTTTGAGATGTGAATTTAAACCACTAATTGATACACTGACAGGCTCCTGGCACTGCATGCTCCAGTGTCCGCCCATGGAAAGATTGCATTTGCATACATGTTTAAATACAATTTTAAAAAAAGTCCACTCCAAAATTAATAAATAAATACAAGTTTGCCTATAAAATGCATGCAAACATATACACTCAGATGCAAGTTTTTTATATATTATATTACATATGTATCTGCTTTTATTTTCATACGAATTGAAGGAAAATAAAGGGATTTTTAAAAACTGAGCTTTGCAGTGACATATCTGAATTATTACTACTGGTTTTCCCGAGCAGCAAGCTAGGTCACATTAGGCTTGACCTAATAAAAATAAGTTGCTTAATATCACACTTTCAGGGCTGCAGAAGTGCTACTGGCAAATTGAAATTACTGATTTTTTTTGATTTTTTTTTTTTTTTTAAGAAGTAGGAAGCAGAAACAGATGTAGAATAACGACTCTGCTTAAGGGGAATGAAGGGAAGGGAATGTTTTTCACAACACCAGTTTGGTTTTCCTTTAAATCCCCAACTCCAAAAAGCCATGAAAGCCCCTCCCAAAAGGCATGCAATGAACATCGGCACAAACAAGCTGAATATAGGGCCCATTTCCAGCCTGCTTTTGTTACTGGCTGTAAAACACATGGCAAGGTGTAAAGGCTGACACCAGGAAACATAGGAGGCATTTAAGTCTCATATGTAGAATCATGGAGTGACTCCACCTCCTCAGAAAGGAGGCTGAGCACACAACAATGAATGTTTCATACCATACTAGTGCTCGATTCACGGCTGATGGAAACCAGCAAAGAGGTTATAATTGACTTCAGTGCTACTAGAGCAGGGCCCTAAATAGAACAGGCACCTGCACATTGTAGAGGGAGAGAAGTTAAATGTGCTCAGCTGCTTTGTTCCCAGGTTTTGCTAAAATACCTTTGCCATGGATACTGCAGCTTTCTCACCGGAGAGAGGGTGCTCCAGGTCAGCGCCAGGCTCAGCAGCTCCCTGGGGCAGGACTGCAGCCACAGCTCAGCTCAGCTCAGCCTGCACAGCCCTACAGGGCCACTGACTCACAGACTCACAAAATCACAGCCCCACAGAGTCACAGAGTCACAGCCCCACAGAGTCACAGCCCTGCAGAATCACAGGAGCACAGAACATCCTGAGTTGGAAGGGACCCCCAAGGAAGGGACTCCCAAGGATCATCCAGTCCAACCCTGGCCCTGCACAGACACCCCAACAATCCCACCCTGGGCATCCCTGGGAACTCCTGGAGCTCTGGCAGCCTCGGGGCTGTGCCCATTCCCTGGGCAGTCTAGGCATTGCCCAGCACCCTCTGGGGGAAGAACCTTGCCCTGATACCCAACCTGGACAGCAACAGCAGCTCCCAAGCAGTTTTACTCATTCCTGCACTCACCCACTGTGTTGTCTCAAGCTTATACTTCTTCAGCCATTGTGTGTGTTAAATCTAAGATAAATTTCCAATTGCCATAGGTTTTCATCAGGTAAAAAAATTGCTTTAGAAATATTGCTCTCAGTTCACATCAGATAAGAAGTGCTAAAATTAATTTTACGGTGTATCTAAACGTTACTTTATACACAGAGGGATCACTGTGATACAGGCTGGTCTACCAGCTAAATGCCATCATAGCCAACCACACACTTGTAAGAACAGCACCAAAACACCAGTGAAAGACTGGGATAACTCATCAGCTAGTGACCAAACTGCTGCAAATGCCCTGTGAGCTTTAAACACTGAAATTCATCACATATGTCAAAATTCTGATGTTGAAGCATTTACAGAGCATTGAAAATTGGCAGAGAATAAATACTGAGAGAGGAAAAAAACCCAAAATCAAATAGTCACCACAAACTGTATGAGGGAGGCTGTAAATTGATGACTCAGAGATTGAGGATGGGTTTGCATATTATACCAATTCACTCCTCAACTGAAACTCCAAAGAACTTACTAATATCAAAACAGTTCATCTGAAAAAACAGGCAGAGATTATTTAGCAGAAATAGCAAGAAAAAACTATCTTGTATCAGTAAAGCTGACATGTCAGCAGCTTCTTTGATCAAATTGCAGCTAAACTCAGTGCCAATGTAGTTGCAATATGAAATAAGGCAGGATTGTTTACCTTCAATAGTCTATAAATATCCTTCTAAGGGCAGAACAGCTGCTTTACTGAGAAGTGCACAGATGCAGTTACAACTCCTCATCTATAATTACGAGAATAAACTATATTTCACATTCCTTTCGTTTCCAGGTCTTTGATGTTACATCTGATAGAGTGGCAATGGGATGGAGGGACCAACATGGGTCAGTCTGGCAGCTTCAGGTGGTTCAGCTTAGCCAGGCCCAGAGCAGGGTGACCTGTGGCCACTGCTCAGGAGACACCACAGGGCAGGGTGACCTGTGGCCACTGCTCAGGAGGGGACACCACAGGGCAGGGTGACCTGTGGCCGCTGCTCAGGAGAGGACACCACAAGGCAGGGTGACCTGTGGCCACTGCTCAGGAGGGGACACCATAGGGCAGTCTCCTTATGAATGACAGTCATGAAGAATGAAGTCTTCTTATGAATGACAAGAACTGGGGAATTCCAGGGACTCTTTGTACGTTTGATGTGGCCTTTTTGTAGTTGTTCACTTACTAATTTCTTGAGAATATTCAATTTTTTTCTGCTCAGGAGGGTCACCTGTGGCTGCTGCTCAGGAGAGAACACCACAGGGCAGGGTCACCCGCCTCAGGGGACACCACCCTCTGTGAGGGAGAGACCTCCTGAGGGAGAGGCACCTCCTGAGGGAGAGGCAGTGCCTGAGGGAGAGGCACCTCCTGAGGGAGAGACCGCCTGAGGGAGAGACCTCCTGAGGGAGAGGCACCTCCTGAGGGAGAGGCAGTGCCTGAGGGAGAGGCACCTCCTGAGGGAGAGACCGCCTGAGGGAGAGACCTCCTGAGGGAGAGGCAGGGCCTGAGGGAGAGGCACCTCCTGAGGGAGAGGCACCTCCTGAGGGAGAGGCACCTTCTGAGGCAGAAGCACCTCCTGAGGGAGAGACCACCTGAGGGAGAGGCAGGGCCCGAGCTGCAGACCCGCGGATCCACCAGGCCGAGGTAGTTTGGGTGGAGCCGCTGTGAAAGCCATTCCCACATTCCCGGTCCTAGGCGGGGTGTTGGAGCCATGGGGGATGAGCCCTGCGGGGCAGGGAAGGAGCCCGAGCTGGTGCCGCTTCCCCTGGGCACAGCTCAGGCCGAGGGCAGCCACAGCCCCGGGACTGCCCTGACGGCGCTGCAGGCCCGGCCCGGCGGGAAACAGCGGCCAGCACTCGGACCCAATGTCCTTGTGGGTCCTTTCCAGCTCAGGATACTCCATGATTGTATGAAAAACAAGCGTGGCTCTGTCACAGGCGTGTGTGTTTGTGTGTGGGAGGATGGGCCAGGCCGGGAGCTCCGCTGCACTGCACAAACTGCAAGCATTGCAGAGTAACGTGGGACTGCTGCCTGCTGCCCAAACGGCTCCTTCCCCTCCCTTTGATCCAGCAGCTCATTTAAAACATTTCTGTCTGTCCTGTGAGTGCTTCGTTGTCATCTCTGGCCAGTCCCCAGTCTGTCACTAATTGGCACCGCTGTTGTCAGGCTTGGGAATGAGGCCAGGGCCAGAATGGGCCAGAAAAATAATCCCCTGCTCATTCCCCAGAAAGGCTGGTTCTCATTGGGAGCATTGCTGATACACACACACGGGAAGGCTACAAAAATCTGCTGCTGCCCCCTGTTCTCTGGGAGCCCAGCTCACTCTCCGGGGATATTGATCTCAATACGCGATTTAAAAATGCATTAAATACATTTTTTTCTCTCTCTATTTGATAGATATAATTATGGCAGTCCCTAGAACAACATGCCCGTTTGTAGACTGCCTTCAAAATCATCTAATTTGTATTGCCAGATGGTATGAATGATTGCTACAGATAAACTTTGGATACGTTCCATTATTAATTGACAGAAGCATGGTCACAGCAGAACGCTCATCCCACACTGCCTAGCTGACAATTAATGGTTAAAAGATGAAACTACTGAGGAAAAAATGAGTCCCCTGAGTTCCAAGTCCCATTTTATAGCCTTGAGAACTAAATTTAAATAACCAAAATGTATTATGCTCTCAGATCTCTCTACCAACCTCCTTGCACTTGTGCAATTCCCAGCCCTGCCAATAGCTCTTTACAAACGATGGGATGCTGGCTTGGTGTGCCATCCAGTGGGATGGGATGGGTGGAGTGTGACAGTCTTATGGCAGGTTCAAGAAATCACAGTTGTAACAAGCAAATGTCTCCACCGAGGCTCACTGCAGATGGCTGGTTTGGAGCTCATCTTCCACAGAAAACACAAACGGAGCCATTGCAACAAAGAGCACCAAATGCTGGGTGTTGTAGACACAAGACTTGCACTCAGAGCAATGGTGAAGTCACCAGGAAATGAGAAAACCTCAAATCCATGTGTTTTAGAACACTGATCTCAAATGATCATGTCCTCAGTGAATTAAGCAAAAGCTGAGAAAAAGCCAAGTGTTTACTGATTAAAATGCTTCATTTTTCAAGCTATTCCACACAATATACACAGACAGAACCTTTTTTAAAAAAGGAGACAAGCTTTCTTAAAGAAATCCCTAGATTTAGCATAAAGAACATTCACCAGTGACACAGACCTGAAATACAAATGGATGATGAAGGATGCGCTAAGATGTGAAAAAAGAAAAAGAAATGCTTTTTAGCTTCTTGACTTGCAATGCTTTTTCCTCTTAGTACCTACTGAACAGCATGACAGATCTTAGAAACAATATTTACACTTATAGCACAACTTTCATCTGCAAACTCTTGCATGTCATATAGATTTGCACACTCCTTTTCATAAACACACATCCTGAGCATAAACAGCTGAAAAGGTAAATAAATTACTTCTCCTGAGGTAGAACAATATGGCAAGCTGGCAGAGAACACCTATATGTGACCTAGAGACTGCTGTGAACAGGGCTCCAACTGCAGAATGGGTTTTGCTCTGCCCTCCTGTACACATGGAATGGCTATAGTGATTTGCAGTGATCACAAAAATCAGTTCAAAATCTGAGCTGTGGATCCAGGTCTTTAGTGATGGTAGGACACTGATTTGTATGTGCAGAAGGTAAACATGCCTGGCAAAAAAAAAACCCCAACTTGTGAAGGGCGCAGATTTCCTTTTGTTTTATTTGAGTTCAGGTCCAGCCTCATGCTGTGCTCTGGTGTGTTTCTGACCTTGTTCCTCAGGCCTAGGCATGGCTGCCTTTCCTCTGGCTGGTATCTGTGGCATAAACACAAAGGTGATACCCACATTCAGCATCAGATCTGACTGTTCCCGACAACTCCTGTGATACAGCAACCTCAGGGACTCGAGGACACATCTGTGAGTAGATGTAGTAGCTGCCATCTGCACGAACTGCATTATTTAACTGCATTGGCACTGATTAACATTTGCTGTAACCTATGGTAATGGGCTCTGGGGGCTTTCCATGTCTGCTACACAGTGGCAGCTGATGTCTCCTGCTCCATCCTTAAAACAGGATGTTTTAATTTTTAATGGAGCACATGTTCGATTGGCTATACAAACAGGCTAATCTGCAAAGCATGTGCTCAATAACAAGCCAAGCTATGCAGCCAGAATAACAACACTGCTTTGCCATGCACGAGATGCAAAAGGCTTCCTGCTCTGTGCCACCATCGCTCAGCGCTGATGGTCAAGAGAAATGACTGTGCACGTTCCCCATTTCAACAGCAGCCCTCAGGAATTGCCTGTTCCTCAGCTGCACCTCGGGCTGCCAGCTCATTCTCATTTGGGAAACTGAACTGGAGAGTTGACAAAGTTCAGGTGCCTGGAACAGCAATCATGGGGAGGCAAAGCTGAGAGGGAAGAGGTTGGCCAGGGCTAGTGTGCAGGGGGGAGAAATCAGCTGGTGGGCATTTAGGCAGAGAGCAGAGATGTGGACACTTCCCTGGTGCTGGAAACAATGCATGAATAAAATCCTACATGACCGTTCCTCCTCTGAGATCTCCATAACCCACAGCCACCGTCCTCAGGGCTTGTCTTCTGAAATCACAATGTCAGCATGGAGTGTGCAACAGCCCAGGCAGCCCTCTGACCCTGCTCTGGCCTACATCCACCCCATACACTCTGTTCCTGCTCCCAAGGAGAGGAGGATGCTCCAGAGGCTGTAACACAGAGTTTTAACCCATTCCTGCTGTGTGCAGGGAGGCTGACACAGCCCCCACGGCCTTGCCCTGAGGGAGCATTTCTGGGGTGGGATACAGGATCTGACTGAAGTCCTGCAGCCAAACAGGGAGCAAAAATCACTTTCCCAACAGGCACATGCTAAAAAAGCAAAAGAGGAGAAAAATAAAGGCAGCAAAATAGGTGTTGACATATTTCTTGGGGAGTCTTAAGCAGATGGGTGGGAATCCAGGAATCTTGGGCCTGCAGGGTGCCTGTGAAAGCTCATCAGGTTATTAATTTTCCAGACTGAAGGAGTATGCTTCGGTTTCAGATTTTTTTCTTGTAAGAAGAATGTTTTTCACAGTTCAGTAGGGTTTTTATCTGTTTCTTTGAATCACTTGTTACCTCTGACCTGATTTGTCTACAGAATATGTCAAATCTGTAACAAGCATGGGCTGATTAAACGATTAATGGAATGCTATTTTAGGACAGCCTTGTCTTGCACCAAACCTGTACTCATGACTGTTTCTGACGCATAAACATGAACTGACCTTTCAAAAAGGTCACTTTTATTTTTCAGTTTTCTTCCATGATGAATTATGCTTTTGAGAAAGACACTAAATTACGGAGCCTTTCATTAGATGTAAGAAAGTTGGAGAAATGTTAAAAGGGATTTCTTTCCTCTGGTCTTCTGTACAAAGTACACTTAGGAAGCTGTTTCATGACTGCATTAGTAAATACGTCTACTGAGCTAATGAACCCCTTTTCCTGCCTTAAGATATGAATTTTGAAGATGCTAACTCAATTATCCCCCTCATAAGTGGCCAGCCAGGTCTCAGTGCAAGAACTTCAGCACTGAGAAATGTAATCTGCCTATGGAAGCAATGGATCCATTTCCAGTAGTGTTCTGCTGCCAGAGAACAGACCTGCCATTCACCCTTTGCCTGTGGTTACACTGGAAGCACATGTGAAAAATCAGACTGTTATTGCTTATTTTAGGGTTTTGGAAGGTGATGGAATATTCCAAAAAACACATATAAAAAGCATTGTAAATGCTCTGTGAAATCAGAAGAAGGGGTAAAACATCTCACACAGCAACCTACAATCCCATTTGGTGAAGGCTGCTTGATCCTGGGTGGAACAACAAGAGAAATCCCAGCCTGAGCTGAAATGCTCCATCTCCCTCCCAGCAGCATTATCAGCCTGAGCTGAGCTCCACAACAAGATCTAAATCAGTGAGGGCAGTATTAGAGTTTAAAGATAAAGCAAGTATTGATTGGTGTGCTGAGGCCCAAGCTTTGAACCCTTTTGATAAGAGACCTTGTCTATTTGAGAAGTCAAAAGCTGCCAGGATCGTAACCAGATTCTGGGCAGGCAGAGTCTCCTGCCATGTGAGGGGGCAAACAGAAGATCTCTGGTTACCTTTCCTTCTATCACTACTGCCCTTATCATGTATGAAATAGTCCCCAGCACAGCAGCAATTGTATGAGCCCAGCTCTCAGGCAGTCTGGGGAGAGAAAACCAAAGCCATGGAATTCAGGTCTCTGCACTACACATTGAGAAAGCTGACTCCAGCTCATCTGTAACTCAGGAAGGTTTAGTCTGCCCTACAGAAACCAAAACCCTGCTACATTAATGCACAAGGGTGTCCTTTCCATCAAGTTTCTTAATTAGCTTATCTGGAGAAAAAACTATACCAATCAAATTAAATATTAATCACATATAAACTGCTGATCACAATCAGCTGGGGGTTCACGCATGCAGAACGTAGGGATCGCAGTGTGATTTCTTTTCCCTGAGAGTTTCCTCCTGCTCTCTTTCCATTGCAAATTTAGCAAATTCATATAAGAAACAAAGCCTGAGTTTTCAAGTACAACATGAACAAGAGACCAGAAGTTTTTCTACACTAAAATATTGAACTAAAAATTCAGTTCCTTTAAATCTTTCTAAATCCTTGCCTCTGATTGGGTTCATTAATAAACATGCTGGTTTTGTTACAGGGAGTGACATATGGCATAATCCACTAACAGGAAGAAGTATTTTGCATTTTATTGTAGAAAACAAACATGCAAACAGGTTTTCACAGATGGCTTTCTTAGCTTCTGGGAGGAAAAAAAAAAGCTTAATAATTCCTGAAAACAATTCTTTCCCCCCCCCTTATAAGAAGAGAAGGAAAAAAAATTGACTAGAACTGCTTTTCAATTAAAGTAAGTTCTACTCTAGATATCAGCTGTGCCCCAGCTTCCTTCATACTACTGCTGCTTCTTTAGTTATGCATGAAATAAAAGCCTATCAACTTGCCAGTATCTGACAATATGTGCCTAGGGAAAAAAACCAACAAAAAACTAAAACAAAAAACCTCGGGTGAAATTCTTGTCTTTGGTTAACTGCTGAGTGCTGTGAGAAAACCACCAAAGTAACCACAGAATGCTTTTAATCAGGAGGGATTTGGATCTCAAGAACTAGACCTCTGCCTGTATTCCCTTATCACACTGCTGCCTTGATCACATGTGAGGATGTGAAATCTATGGTCCATAGCATTGGAAAAAGAGTGTATTATTTAAAATTTAAATTACAATTAAGCTGCAGTGACTCTGAGAAATACTTCTGTACCCATTGCAATACTTGCAAATGTAGGGCACCTTTCTCTTCTGGTCATTGTCCCTCAGACTTGTGATGCTGTTCCCTCACCACCTTCTCTCTGCAGCTGCTTGGGACCAACACAGACCTCTCGCTGGACCTCTCTGTGTAAGATTTGCAGGATCATTCTGCAGTTCTGTCCAGCATATCCAGCACTGTACAATCCCAAGGCAGCCCAGTTCTCTGCTCATGGCATGATCACTCCTTGCAGCAAGCACAGAGCTCCTTGTCTGTCTGTGAGGACTGTGATGTCTGCAAAGAACCATCAAGCATTATGGCCCACGGTAGTGCCCCAAAGCTTTTTGGGATCTGATGTTAAATGAATCCTTTAAAATACCTGCCATTTCCACCT
The DNA here is from genome assembly GCF_963513975.1 of Fringilla coelebs. NCBI lineage: Eukaryota > Metazoa > Chordata > Aves > Passeriformes > Fringillidae > Fringilla > Fringilla coelebs. Next base: position 9,835,349 of record NC_140046.1, on the reverse strand, counting down.
GATTAAACCTCTGCCTACCTCACCAGAGGGTCCAGCTGAGACAGGGAGGTGATCCCTTCCCACAGGTGACAGGGAAGTTGTCCCTAACAGTGAGAGAAGTGTTTGAACAACTCGTTTGCCTGAGCTTGCAAATTTCCACCCTACTCTGACCAGAAAGAAGGCTGCGAACCCAGCTGGCAGCCTGGTCTAGTGGCAGGTGTCCCTGCCCATTGCAGGGAGGTGGAATTGGGTGATCTTTATAAGGTCCCTTCTAACCCAGACCGTTGGAGGAGTCTCTGACCTGCTCTGAGCACAGAAACCAGGTCCCTTTCCTGCACTCTGCAGTGCTGTAGCTGTCCCTTCCTCACCCTCGGTGAATTGCTCACCCATAGAAAGGCTGAAAGCTGTGGCAGATCTGCAGGTGAGGTAACAGTGGAATCAGGAATGGTCCTGCCTGTTAATTTCCACTTTTATCCCCAGGACTATACCAGAAGACAGAAACACTCTTTCCAACAGGAAGAACACTGTGTTCCAAACTCCTACAACCCACCTTGCACTTTGGGAAGGTCCCACACTCCCTAAGGGAGCAAAACCTAGAACATTTGTTATTGCCATGCCAGTCTCACGGAGTAGGAAAGACTCAGTTTCTGCAGGGTGGGAAAAGGGGATCAGCTCAATCCAGGGACTGCAGGATTCAGGTTTGCCCTGTGCTGAAACACAAACCCAGTGTTGCAGAAGTTCCCTGCATTAGGTGTGCTTAAGCACTCGTGTTATTTAGGTGGTGAAAGCAGCCAGCCTAATCCCTGTATCTCTTTTGCATAAGGAATCTGAGCTGACAGCATTTAATCAGCTCCAAATTTACACTACTGATACCTTTTCCATTTAATCACGACTGCAGCCTTTTGAGAAGTAATTCCCTTTGGTTAAAATTAACAATGACAGGCTGTGTTTTTACACACTGTTGAAATGTGTAAAACAATCAGATGGAGGAAAAAAAAATATGCCCTCCTTTTTCCAAGCTGATTTACGATATATATGCAAACCCTATTAAAGTTAAACCATGCTTTTCAATGAGATGAGGATTTCCAACAAGCTGCTCTCCATTTTATTTAAGGATCCCAATGACTGATACAAACAGTGGTAATCAGCTCTATTGCTAATACAGGATATTTGGGCTGAGAGATAACACTTAACCCCTAAGTGAGAAACAGCTCATAAATCACAGCCACTTTGTGGGGAAACTTAAGACCCTCTCTTGTGAGCAGAAATCAGATGATATCCTGCTGAGACCCATTATACTCCTTTCTCCAAAATCCAAAGGTTAAATATAAAGAGAAATTAATGTAGAGAAGGAAGGAGATCAGGGGAAGTGGGGACAGGAGTAGGTGGCTCAGAGGAATGCAAATACCTACATAACTGGGTTAATCTTATCACCACAGATAAGACAAAACTGGGCAGGATGTAGTTACAGCTTGGAGGAAAAGCTCAGTTCTGGGGAAGTGGCAGGACCTGGCAGATGCCTTCACACTGCCTCAGATGTAGGATACACTCCCACACCCCCCAGCACCTGGGAGGCAGTAGCACAAGTCCCTGCATGTCCCAGGTGTGGGGACACGAAGGGCATCAGGCTGTGCAAGGCTGTGGCTGTTACAAGCTCTGGAATAATGGGATGCCCAGAGCTGGAAAAGGCCTTGGAACCCACCCTTGTCTGAGGAAAACAACCCTGACTGGCACCAGACATGGAGCCAAAGTGACAGGTACCATGGGTCACCTGGAATCACAACACACAGGATGAATTTGAGGTGAGCACTGGAAAGTATTGATTTAACTCTCCTAAATTAAGAAACACAGAGTCCAGTGGGGAATTTCTCTGTGTCCCGCACTAACAACAATCTTAGGAGACAGAAGCTCAGTGGATTTGCTGGGAGGTCCTGTCCCACTGCAAATCAGCAGCAAAGTTTGAACTGGTTCATCTCAGCTATCAAATACTGTCCCAAACTGCTCAAACACAACATGCCAGCTGGAAATTATTCATTGTAACTGCTCCCTTAAGGATTCTTCTGTGTTTTGACCATGAAAAAGAGAGGTAAAAGGCACCACCAGCAACCTCCCCAGCCTGGGACTGTTGATGTCTCTGCCGTGCCCAGGTGCCAGTGTCTCTCCCTGGTTGTGGCACAGGTGTGGATGTCACAGGGGACACCCCCAGGAATGAGAACACTGTGGTATGATGAGGTGTGGTGTTTGCAGGGTGGTGATGGGAGAAGAGCAGTAGAGCAAACACAGAGGGAATGTCCCTTTAGAGAAGAGCAGAAGAACCCTTGGAATGTCCCTTTGGAGAAGAGCAGAAGAACCCTTGGAATGTCCCTTTGGAGAAGAGCAGAACCCTTTGGCTCTGCTGGTTTTCCTGCCTCCCAGCAGCACCTCTTACAGGGTTTATCACCCTGGGGCTGTGGGCTATGAGCAGCCAAGCCCAGCTAAAGCTGTGGAACACTTTTTTTTCTGGGAGCTGGTTGGAACTACATTGTAGATAAACATGGACATTTCCTCCAAAGATTACACTCCGCTACAACTTTTTCTGCCTGCGTGTGCTGCTTGCAGAATGTTGAACTTGTTTCCAAAATAAATAGCTCCCAAAGAGGGTTTAATAGGGTTTGCTGTTTTCCAGAGGAAATAGATTGCAAACAAACTGTTTCCTGCTCCTATTTCAAACGAATTTTGGTCCAATTATTTTCTTTTTTAGCATAAAGCTAAATGGGCTATTCTGCCCTGTCCCTGACTGAGTCCAAGTGTAATTTCTTTTGATTATGCTTTTATGTTGCAAAATGCAGGGCTCTGGCGACAGAATGGACGGCTTGGGGAGACGGGCAGCAATTTTTTTCTCCTTTTTTATTTTTTCCTCTTTATTTTTTTTAAGTGTGCCAAAGCTTGTCAGCGTTCACTTCTGTGCCTGCTGTGCCTGAATAAAAACACTGAAGGAGGTAGAGGGTGGGATGGAGGGAAAAACCCCTAAACAAAATAAGCACTGTCCCCCATGCCCAGAGGAGGCTGGCACAGAGGTGGGCAGAATTCAATAGCCTCTATGTAGGGCATATCTCAAGCACTGGATGAAGCCTGATTTCCGTTTTCTCCCCATTATTCTTACTGGGTTTATTTTTTTCCCTTAATCCAGTATTATTTATTTTTTTTTCCCACTGGAGCAGTGACAATTAGTAGCAGTGGGGAGGGGAAACCTTGGCAGATTTCCCATCCTGACCTTTAATCCAAAACACAACTACACAACTTGTGGTCCAAAAGCTTCCTAAAATAAAGCTCCATCCTTTTCTTTGTTTAATTTACACTCAGTGTTGATCAGAAAAGGGAAAGGGAGGGAAGGCGCCCTTGTTCCTCTTGATGGGAGTTGAATATCATCATGCTCCTGGTATGGTGGGGAAAGCTGGAAGTTTGTCACTGTCTGGGTTAGTGGGGTATTACCAAGAACCAAACCTCTGATTTCCTTGAAGATAAAGACCTTTATTTTGGCTGCAATGCAGGAATGTACAAAACATGTTCTCATCTTCCAAGGCAAAGAAAGAAAGAAAGAAATCTGTTTCTATTTGTCTGGCTGTCTATAGCCCAGGGGTAATAAATTCTATTGCAGGGACAAGGATGGAAACCAATGTTTTTCATTTTTGATATCTGGATTAAAAAGAAAAAATCCAAGAAAAATCTTTATATGCCAGAGTCTGAATCAGCCTCCAAGGTCCTTCACAGAGGGAGTCCTGGTGCAGGTTCTCAGCAAAGGCACCACCTCCTAGCCCTAATTACAGACAATTTTTTATATATATTTTTACATCTTTGACAGATCAAGAGAGAGGCATGTGCCTTGGTAATTACAGCACAAGTCTGGAAGGTTTCATTTTTCTACTGATTTGTAGTAATGCCCTGGGGCAAGTCACTTAATGCCTCTGCTAAACTTTCTGCTTAGGATCAAGACCCCAGTTATACAGTAAGACTCCAGAAGGAGAGAAGGAATGTCTGTGAGCATCTCCTCAGGAGAGTTCGATGTGTTTACTTGGAAAACCATATCTGGATGGGCTTTTCAGTCTGGGAAAGGCTGCAACAATGGGGTGTTGTCTTAGTCTGCATATCAGATATGAAACTGTACCACTGCTTGGGTTCATGCTCACAGAAAAAAAGATTTTAATAAGAAGTCCTCCTACTTATCTGCAAATAATTTGCTCCTGGGAAGGCAGAGCAGCTTCCAGTCTATTTCAGGTTCATCTCACACATGCCCTGTGCTGCTTCTCAGCACGAAAAGAAATTCTACCTCTAAGAGCCAACAGATGCACATGACAGGTTCCACCTGATACACAGCAAAAGGCCTTGGGACACATAAGTGACTACCAAATACCTGCTAGAGAGAGAGAGAAACTCAAACTCTTCTGTGGCTTTTAACTTAATATTTCTTAATTAAAATAAAATTGAAGAGAGGGGAGAGAAAAAAAATCCAGCCTTTAATTGTGTCAGCCATGGAAGAAATCTGAGATTGAGGGCTCCAGAGAAGAGAAAGTCCTTTTGGATTAAAACTCTACATTTTATATTTTATCTCCAAAAGGCTATAAATGAGGTTTGGGATTTAAAAAAGATTTCATATGATTTTGTAATTACCCAAGTTACTATTACCTGATTAACACAGGAATCCTAATAGTCTGTTGCACTTTCATTTCTCCAGTTGTGGTTGTCATGGGGCTTGGCACCTGTCACCTGTTCATTTACAGGCATTTTAATTAACCTACATTATGTATGCTTTTTTTTCCCTTGGATTTAGTGCCTGAATTTCATATTAAAAAATAAAGTTAATAGCTACCTGAAGGAGGGCTGCTGCCAAAACATTCACAGTCAATTCTGCCACATCCATTTACCAGTACCTGTCACAGCTGAGCATCCACCAGTGCTTCATTGCAAGAAGTACAGGGTAGAATAAATTCCTCCTCCAGTGATACAGGCCTGACACCCAGCACTACAAATGTAGTTTTTTTATATATAGCTGTAGACAACCTGGATGTGCCTTGTTACATTTGGACATACTTTATGGGTCCTAATTCAGACAAAAATTCTGTTTGATTTTGCCTGAATATTGACAGAAGAATCAGACCTGCCCCTTGGAGAACATAATCCTAGGGAATGGAGTAAAGAGATAAAAATATCAGTAAAAAAAATTCCATCAAGTTAAATGGTTCCCCATAGCCACTCAGAGCAGGTTGTTTCCATGTTTCACCAACCGTTGCACCTGGACTGGCCTCAGAATGTGGAATTTACCCCAAAGCCAAAGAATGGCAGGTCAGGCCCCAGTCCCTTACACCAGCTCCAGCACAGGTTTCACTGCAGAGCCCCAGGAACCCCCAGAGCTCTGCAGAGCCAGCCCAGCCCAGCACTCACAGGAGAAGTGCAGGAGGTGGAAGGGATGAGCAGACACTTCTTCCTGTGCAAATCAATTCCAGAGCCCTAAGAAACGTCTCTGGCAGGGCAGGGAGCCAGACAGGGCACTGAGAGCCACCCCTGGAGAGGTCTCCTGGGTCCTGCAGAAAGACTGTGCTAACACCTTGGACAATTATTGCAGGGAACTGGGTGCTCCTTCACCTGCTAGTACTGACCAGCCCTTACTGCCTACACTTTTACAGTGGCCTGTAAGAGACAGGGAGAAGCTCATCTGTGAAGTGCAGATCTGAAAGAAATGCAAAGCAGCAGTATTTACTGAGTTTTTACTGAGTGTTTATGGCTCCTCCAGCTGTGTCAAGGAGCTCTCCACACCTCTAAACCTGGCCCTTCCCCACTGAGCTCTGTCCCTCTCAGTCTGACTCTTCTTCCCCTCTGGGTGGAGGTAAACCTGCTCCAACTGCAAGGCCAGGAAACAAGCTGCCAGAGTGAGCCACTTCCCTCAAAAACCAGTTTTAATTTTCTAAGAAGATGCACTGTGCTCTGCACTGTGAGAGTAACCAGGCTTGGGTTCTGATGGTTTCCAGGAGAAGCGTGTTTGCAGTCCAGGTCCCATGGCGAGTGACCTCCTCCTGCTCTCTGAGCAGGGATGCATTTGGAAGCACACTCTGGTTACCAGCAGTGGGAGCATGTTTTGTTAGAATTAACAACGAAAATGTCAGGAGGGCTCTAATATGTTAGTTAATATGAAGCAGTTAAACAGTTTTTTTCATTTCACACAGGCCCATGATGATCCTCAAGGCTGACAGATGAAGACACATGCATTGAGGAGAGACAGTGTCGGTGATTATGGATCTTAAAACCCACTTGGGCCATTAACTCTAGGAATTGTCAGTATTCTGCCCCTTCCAGAAGGAATTTGCAGGTTGGTGTAAATGCAACTGCAGAATTTTTGCAGTGACAGTCCCTGCCTGACAGCAGCTCTCAGACCCTAAATGGACTCTCTAGTATTTGACAATTCCACCCTCTCGAGAGGCCAGGCTGGAGGACAGCAATAACAAACCAGTCCCAAACCGGTGTGAGCCCCATGCTGCTGCACGTGGAGGAGTTAGCAGTGCTCTGATACAGACTGGGGGCACAGCACAGCACAGCCCAGCAGAGTTTAAGGGGAAATGTTTGTGGTTTAAATCAGATAATCAATACACACCTGATCACATACAACTGTCCCTTTTGACAACAGGTAAACAGAAATTACTTGTTGATTGGGTCTGCCAGTGCCAGAATACAGTTTCCAGGGAGACATGAGCACTAGGAGGAAGGATAGGAAGACACAGAGCACCTTTCTAGTTTGTAGGCATGGTACTTACTAGCCATAGTGTTAAACTTGGCACAATCCATGGATGGAACTCCAGAGAACAAACTCTCTGATCATATCAACAGGAATAAATAGATGAGACCCCACCACCCAAACAGTGCAAAGAAGGACTAACCCTCACTCAAACAGGCCACCTGACTGTGCACCAGAAAATTGCTTTATTCATTCATTCATTCAAAATCTTCTTCAAAACCTGTTCCTGGTCCCACAGATACAGGGACACAGCAGCCCCAGCTGATAAACCCAGCAGCAGCAGCAGCAGCAGCAGCACATCGCCCCTCGGTCTCACACCTCACGGCTCCAGGAAAATTAATAGGGAGCCTGAATCAAGTCCTTTAAAAATGAAAAGGAGAGCAGAGCTCCAGGAAGCTGATGGCAACATTGATAATGAAAACACAGAAGACATTTCATTTAAGACAAGAACTCCAGCTTGCTTCGAACAGGAGGGAATTCTGCCTGCTTGCTGTTCCTCTGTTCTCCCCCCTCACCTCCCGTGTACCATCCGCTCCTTCTCTGCTCACACTCCCAGTCCTTTGTTCAGCCCTTAGAGCCGAGTCTGGGGCTGGGGATGGGAGATGGGGACAAGGGGGAACTCGAGCTGATGCCAGGTTTGACAGCTCAGCACTTTGGGGCCGGGCTGCCAGAGCCTGGCGGGAAGAGCCGGGCTCTGCTCTCCAGCCACGGCGCACAGATGTCAAACGGCTGCGGAGCGCGGAGCCAGCCCCCAGATCTTAATTCTTAAAGGATTAATTGTCGAGATGAGCTGCACTTCAGTACAGAACGAGAGAAGAGCTTTTTCCTTTTAGCATCAGCGCTGCTCCTCAGAGCCTGGATCTGAGCCATCCCTCCCCTCGCTGTTTGCCCCTCCATTCCCGGAGCCATCTTTGCCTGCAGTGCCTCTTGCATCAACAGCCAGGCAAGTACAGCTGGGAACTCTCCCAGGGCCCATAACTTCAACTGCACACAGTCTCCTGCTCCAGGCAATGATCTGCTCTGCTTCTTCCTACTTCAGCAGCTCTTTCTCACTAGCAAGAAGGACAATAAAACCCCCCAACTCCATCTCCCCAACCGTGATCCTGAATGTTCTGCATTTGTGTCAGTGCCTTTGAGTCACGCAGGAAGCGTGGCCACCAGGAGGGGGGGGTGCTGCCAGGCAGAGCCAAGGACTCGCAGTTCAATCCACCTTGCCAGCAGCAAAACAGGAGCGTAATTCTTACCACAGCACTTCAGAGCAGGGGCAGGGAACACCAAGGGAAATGTCACCATGACTGGGTGCATGAGGTGAATGTGACCCTCTAAAATTAGCAGGGACTCGCACATCCCCTTTTTACTGCTGCAATAATTCTCCCCGAGTAGGGAAAATAAAGACTGGAGCATACGGTTTCTATCTGTGCTGCACAGAAACTGATTAAAAATGCTAACAACCATGATTGTCCAACAACCAGGAGCTCCCAAGAGGCTCATACACACAGATGGTGATTAGTTTGGGATGGCCAGAACAATCACTAGTACCATGTTGCAGTAACACCCACAGACTATCTGTCACAGTCCCAGGAGACACTTAAAGGCTGTTTACTTCATACAGTTAACTTGAACCATAAGCTTTACAAGCCTCTTTGATACATTTTTAATCACTCTCCTCATAAACCTATAACATTTCCCTGCACTGGTACGTGGTTGGGTTCTGTGTATCACAAACTCATCAGGCTGGAGGGAGGATGACAGTGACATTCCTGGTGTGCCTGTGTCACTGCTGCCCAAAGCCCCATGTCACCTGTGCCAGAACCCCCCGTGTCCCCACTGTCCACACCCACCATGTCACTGCCATCCAAACTAACTGTCACTGCTACTCAAGCCCATAGTGTCACCTCTGCCCAAACCCATGTCCACTGCCCAGTTCCACTGTGTCCCCACTGCCAGAACCCCCTGTGTCACAACTGCCCAAACCCACCATGTCCCCACTGCCCAAACCCACCTTGTCCCCACTGCCTGAACCCTGTGTGTCCCCACTGCCCAAGCCCACCATGTCACTGCTGACTGAACCCACCATGTCCCCACTGCCCAAGGCCAGGGCCCCCCCTGCTTTCCTGACAGATATGATCCAGCACAGCTCTCCCTGACAATGCCAAAATCAAGATATTGAAAGTGGCCACATAACAAATACTAAAATATTAAGCCAGTTTATCTTTGAAGATTTCCATTTCCCAAATACTCTGTGGCTCTGGGTAAGTCAATGCTTGCACTAAGGCTGGTGCAGGGATTGGGAGGGGCTTTTCTGTTAGGTCCAATATCCCGAATGTTTCTGAGCACTTTGTGCATTGTTGCTGCCAGTACTGTATTTCTTCCAGAGATCATAATCTTTCTTTAAACAAAATGAACAGTTTTGTAATTTAGACCTCTCAAAGAAGAATCTCCAAACAGCAAAGCAGCCCTGCCCTCACCCCCCAGGCAAAGCACAGGGTCTGGAGGCTGCAATCCATCTCACGTGAGCAAACAGGGCTGTTTGTCCAGGCAAAGCCCCGAGTGCTGGCGGAGGAATTAATCACTCCTAAAACCTTGTCCAGAGGCAGGGCTGGGGAAGCAGCCCCAGACACCAAGCTTGGCTCTGTCAGGGCAATGATTGCCCCGGGGAGCTGGTGCAGTGAAGTCACCAGGAAAGCAGGTTAATTTACAGCACTGGGAGATGTGGGGCACCGGCTGCGGAAAGCCACTTCTGCTGCCGCCCTCACTGGTGTAAATTTAAATAACTCCCACAGAGAAATCCAAGATTCACACTGAGCAAATGTTAGTAGACTCTGCTTCTCCTTTGTTGTCAGTTTTTCTCCTTTAATTGCCTCATCTGTTTGGAGAGAACATGTGCCCACAAATGGATTTTTTTTTAATGTTTCCTTTGCCACCTATAAAGTTGTTTCTGCTTCTGTCTCTTACCCATATGAGATCACTTCCCACCTCAGGGCAGTATGAGGTAACCCAGTTTAGAGGTCTCAGGACAGGTCTCAGAAACTGGAAAGTCATGGCTTCACTTGGGGACCTTCAGTGAGTGAAAATGGGATGGGGTGTTAGTGCCCTGTTCAGAGAAGTGGAAGGAAAATATTGAAAAACCGAGAGGCAAATTAAATGTGAAGGAATCAATCAATATACAACTCTGAAAATGTAAAATCCTACCATACAGAGGTGCCAAATGGCATTATGGATAGGTATCTCAGCTGTTGCATTAGTGGTGAAAATAATTCTTTCTTTATAGAAAAGATGAACAAAATACATAGTTCCAATAAGAGGTATCTTAATACCAGAGAAACTTCCTGCATTTATTAAAAATATAGATTACTTTAAGAATTTGATGCAGATTTTGAAAAGCAAAACTCAATTCTATGCTGTTGGGGAGCTTTGGGTGTTTCATTATCTAATTTTAAAACATATTGCAGACCTATAGCTAGAAGCAATTAAAAAAATAAGTATTGGAAATTTCCATGCATAAAGAAAGACCAGACAATATTTGTTTTCACTTTATTTTTACTTCTACTCACACATTGCCAGTCTGAAGTGTAAGAATCTGTACTAGCATCTCCATAGCATTACCTGTCACGAAGATGTCCAAGCCTTTTTTTATCTCAGCTTTGCTTTATAAAGCCTTGTGAAGACATTAGATTATATATTGTTTAATTTAGCATCCCATGGCTGTCCAACCCAGCCTTATGGAGCCACAACAGCTCCCACTGTGAGTGTGGGCCTTGCACACCTGGACCTGCAGTGGTGGTGGACCTCTCATACTCTGTGAAGCTCTCAGTTCCTCTTCCTTATAGACCTAAGATCCCAAAGGAAACCCAAACCCACCCCCAGAGCATGGCTGGTGTGTGCAGACACCTCCAGAGGGCTTGGCCAGCCCCATGCCCATCACTTCCCTGTGTGCTCCTGTCTGTGCATCCAGCTGATCTCATCTCCTGAATGGTGAGGGCCTGACAAGCACTGTCTTGGTTCAGCACCGACCAAAAGGGGCTCTTGTCTGTCCCTTGACATTCAAGGAACATTACTAATTCCAGAGTGATGGTGGCACCCAAATTCAAGCAGCCTGAACAGTGTGAAGGCCACAGCAAGGCTGTAGAGTGGCCGTGAGCCCCTGTCACACTGGAGCTCAGTAATCCCTGGGGGTGACCAAGCTCGTGTTTGGTGTAAGGCAGCAAAGCCACAGCAGGGTGAACACAGGGCAGCCAGCCCTGCCCTGTGCCTCCACCACCAGACAACACTTCCTCCTCCATGAGTCTCCTTCCACATGGCACCACAGCTCTGGGCCCTGTTTGCCAGAGGCAAATACTAACACAGAGAAACTCTTCTCCACCCAGCTTGCATAGATGGGAATGTGTTGCCCAATCCAGCAGCCAAAATGATTAATGGAAATGTGCCTTGCTTACTTGTGAGCTCTCTACTCCCCCACCCACACACAGACATAAACTTTTACAGCTTTGGCTACTTAAGATCTTAACCAGACAATCTGCACAGGGTTATAAACCATGGTAGGAACCCTCAGGCAACAGGGGCCCCACATTAGCAACTACTCGGCATTGAACAATTAGATTGATACTCATCAATCATTTACTTGAAAAGAAGAAGAAAATATATTAAAAGGGACTGCAGGGGATTTATCTTCCCATACTGATAAATTGTTAAAAATTAATGAACTAGAGCAACTCTGAAGGAAAAGTAAAGCAAACCCCCCAAAAACCTCAACCACCACAAAATCCCTACAGGCCCTCAGAAAGCTCTTACAGGGGCTCCTGTGTTAAAAGATACTTTGTCCTCTCTGGCCTCATAGGCTTTTTGCTTTTGTTTTAGTGTGTGTCTGGTAATGTTGATGATATTCTCCATCCACTGGTCTTTCCCTGGCACTTTGCATCCCAAGCACAGAACCACTTTTTTTGTTTGTTCCTGGAGGAAGGGAACAAACACCACAGTTTGCAATCCCCGTTCACCAACCAGTTCTGACCTGCATATGGGCACTGTTCTTAATTTGGCAGAAGGCTATTTAAGAAACTTCCCACCCCTTTCTATCCTTTAAACTGTCAAGCCCTGCAGCACAGCTAGAGCCATGAAATTCAGCAAGGTGCCCAAACTTTGTGCATACAAAGCTCCCTGGCAGCTTACAAATAGCCCGAGGGCTGTGCAGAGCTCACATTAAACAGAACAGATTGCAGCTGCCTCCCCATCACACAGAGTTGTGGGCATGGAGATCAGAGGTCCTGTCAGTCACTGCTCTGCACAGGCCCTGCCACTCTGTTTGCTGTATCTCTGCCTGTGTAATTGCTGATCATCAAAAACATGTTCATTTTATTTCCCTTTCATCTGACTCAGGCATCCTCGGATGCAATAATAAGGAAGAGCTGATGGGGAATGCTGTCCATTCCCAGGCGCAAGAGGAGATCATTCATGGCTGCTTTATTTCCTTGTCTCTGCTGTTACACACAGGAATTATGCTGTTCTGCAGACTCCAGAACAGGCTTTGCTTTGGGAGCTCTGTGAGAACCTTGTCCATGTGCTGCTGACTCCCCATGGCACAGGGATTGCTGCTGGGGATATGGATGTGTGTGTTGTGGGCAAACTGCTGAAAATATTTACGTGCTGGAAGTGCCAACCCATGTTGACAAAGCAGAAACTCATGTTTCTACTGTTGATCCCTTTCATGAGTAAAGGAAATGGAAAAAAAACCCAACAAAACTAAAGGAAAACTAAACTAACTGACCAACAAACAAAAAAACTCAAGGTTTTTTTTTTTAATATTTATCGAACCTAAAGATTCAGTTCTGAATATGATTATGAAAATAAGGAGGTTTTTAGATTGAAAAACAGATACTCGTCATCACTCCTGATGGTTTTTTTTTCCCCATCAAAAAGACACCACCACACCAAAAAAAAAGACCTGTGAGCAATTCCTTTTTCACGACAGAATTCAAAACATTGAAATTCCCTATTTTTACTAGATAACAGTGTTTCATTTCCAAAGAAAAGAAGTATTGAAGTTGTGTCCAAAATGAAATTAATCCAAATACAGTGAAACCTATTTACCATTAAAGAATATTTTTTTCAGTCCCCCTTGGATTACACTATAGGCAAATAAAATTTGTCCTTCCTGCTGTCTGGCATGGAGCTTTTTCTATGAATGTTCTCTTGAGAAATAGCCACTCCCACCCTCACTGTGTCCATGGCAATAACAGACAAGACCCCCAAAGACTAAACATAAAAGATGATGGGAAGGATTCAGATTGAAAAGGGAATAAAGGGAATTAACCCCCCCATGTTTGCATGTGCATATGTGTGTCTGTACATACCAGTCCATGTGCACTGAAGGACACAAAGATTGATTTAATTTTCAGCTGCTCACAGATGGCAACTTCCCATCCTGGCTCCCATGAATCATTCAAACCTTCCTCTGCAGCCTCCCAGATAAGACTGAAGCGATGCAGGAGGCCTTGAGCCAGCCCCTTTGCACACAGGTGAAATCCACCTAAATTCTTCATTATGTAGAGAAGAAAATGAAGCCTATCTAATAAAATTAATAGCAATAATAATACTTTGCATTGCTAAAATGCCTTCCAGCTCAGGAGCTGAAGGCTTGATAATTAATGTCTCTTTAATTTTATTTCTATCGATTAAAGATCCAGCGGAACAAAAAAAAGAGTCTATTAACAAAAGCTAATGTGATTTTCAGTAGGAGCTGGTTACAGGGAGGAGCAGTGGTGCTGCCACTCGGGCTGCACAGACAGACATCTAGACAGTACATATGTCCATACATTCCCTAAATTAGCACACCCTCCACTCGGCGGTTGTTCGGGGAAATTAGGCGGTTGTGTATAACTGTAATGAGGTCATACAGGGTCTGATCTCCACTGGGATTTAATTAACTCTGAATCTTATAAATATTGTGCTGAATTATCGTTAAATTTGCATAAAGGTTAGAATCAAGCTGGACCAGCCCCATTTACCAGAGAGGGCTGAAAAGAAAACCTCGGAGTAAAGACCCTTTAAACAATGTTTTTGTGTTGCAGCACAGCCTTGTTTTGTTCTGGGACTGAAAATATATTTAAGGGGAAGGAAGGTTGAGAGGGAGGGGAAGAAGGAGGCTATATTTCACACAGACTTTCTAGATAACTTCAAACAGACTAATAGAATGGTGGTTTGCAGCCCAGAGATAACCCGTTCCTCCAATGGCCTTACTCTCAGTAAAAGGAGATGGTATCAAATATATACGCAGTTATCAAGAAATCTTTTCCTCTTTTTTATTTTTATTATTAAAGTAATGCCAGACATGAAATACCATTGCCAGGCAGACCAGAATGACAAAACCTGTAAAGGTGGAGGCACAAGCACTAAGTCTGCTCCAGAGGAAAGCAGGACTGTGCCCTCCTTTCCAAAAATTCCTGCTCAAATTTCACCCAGGCATGAGCCCTACTGTTTCTGAGGAGAACCAAGTGAAGATGACACGGGGAACTGGTACCATTCACAACTTCATGTACATCAAGGCCAGGTTGGATAGGGCTTGGAGCAGCCTGGGACAGTGGAAGGTGTCCCTGACCATGGCAGGGGGTGGAACAGGATGGGCTTTAAGGGTCCCTTCCAACCCAGACCTTTCTGGGATTCTCAATTCATTTTAAACTACTGTCATCCTAACCAAAGCCTTTGGAATGAGGCAGAGGGAACAGAGCCATCTCTAAGTTGTTGCTCAGCTACTGAGGCAAGAGGGATAGAGCTGGGAAAGGAGACAAGAGGAGACAAGGCACAGCTGCCCTGGGCTGCAGGCTCTGGGCTGCAGGGGCAGCCAAAGGGCAGCTGGAAGTGCCACAGGTCCTTCCCAGCCCTGCACCTCCTGTGCCAGCGTGCTGTGGCTGTGGCTTTGTTTGCTTTGACCATGTAGAAACAGCAGCAGCTCCTCTCATGGCTGCACTGCACCACTGAACTTTCACTCCAGAGCCATGTAATTCCTGGGCAGTATTCCTGCTCACCAGCAGCCCGTGGCCAGCCAGGCCAGACTAATCCTCTGTCAGCAGGACCTGCTGGGCAGTGCCTCCATCCTGCCCTGCAGCAGTCCCACAGATGTGAGCCAGCCCGTGTGTCCTGGCTGGCCTGTGCACAGCCAGGGACTGCAGAGCTCCAGTGCTCCTGCCAGGGCTCCAGAAGCTCCAAGGAAGGTTTTCCTCTCTGCCAGAATGCACAGTGCTGTTCAAGAACAGCTCTCTGTGCTGACACAGGCCCTTGGATCTGCTCAGTGATTGTCCCCAAAACCCCTCTGGCAGCAGTGTCAGCCAAGGCGTGTCACAAATGGCAAAGCAGAGCTGACATGCCAGAGCCCTGTCCCAGGGCATGAACTGGCACAGGCACATGGACAGAGGAGGAAGGGACAGCCTGTAGAAATCACTGATGGATGAGGCCATCCAGAGAGGTTACAGCACCTGGAGCAACCTTGCTGAGTGAGGTGATGACAATAAAGCTCCCTGGGGCCAAACCTGCACTGGAAACTTCAGACAGGTTCACCTGGGCTGGATCACATTCCTTTGGGTTTCCCTTCCCCTGGCACTGCACTCAGAGCATGCTGGAGCAATTGGCTCTTTCATCCCTCGCCCTGCTACATCTCTGGGTGGGGAATGCTTTGGAAATGACTTGAGGTAACCTGCTAAGGAATGTGTTCTACAAAGCAGCTAAAAAATGTGATTTGAATCAAAACATGAACAAGAAATTAATTT
>NC_140046.1:9812351-9814851 GCF_963513975.1 Fringilla coelebs | reverse complement strand
TCACTGGTAACGGGAATATAATCTGTTCTCTGATTGCACACAGGCTTTCCTTGTACTCCATTAGAAAAATAAAGAAAGAAGTTATCTGTACATCTTGCAATGAAAGTCCCCCCTCAGCTTCAGAACATCCCAAACTCACAGAAAGCACTGAAAGCCTGAATTTTGCTAGTACTTGTTGAAGTGGATGAGAATGGCCAGCGCTTTGTGCCGCACAAAATCTGCCTGTTAGTAACCTCAGATGACCTAGGAAGACTAAAGAATAATCCTGTGTGTTTTCATACACTCTGACTTTTATATCAGTTGAAATCTTGGGAATCATATACATATTTTTAGATACAATTGAGATAGTCAGTTGGGAAAAAAAAAAAAAAAGAAAAAACCCTCAAGGAATTCCAACTCTACATAATATGTGATAATAAGGCTGTTATAGTGAAGGACTCTCTAATCGTGTATTTATTCACCTGCTCCCTATTAGGCAGAACTGTTAAACCAGCACTTTGTCCATCAGCACTTGAGCGCTCCAAGCTGAGTGTGCCTCTTTCAGAACTGCTGGCACCACTGAAAGCCAAATTCTGAGACCTCTCTGAATAGGACTTGCATTGTTAGGCTTGTCTGAGAAACGCTGCCAGAGGTGTCACAGCCCTGCCACCACCTCACCTGACAAGAGTCCTATTAAAAAACACTGCAAAACTAGGAAAAAACCAAAAGGGGGAGAAAAAAAAAGAGAGGCAGGGGGCGGGGGAATGCAGGAAGGGACGTCCCTCACCTGATACTTTCCTCTCCTCCTCACTTTATAAAGTTAAACACTGTCTGAGATTTATTGCTGTGAAAAGGAAAGGTAACCACGTAATCAATAAAAAAAAAAATCCAATTACACTCTACGGTGAAGCAACACTGGGTATAATAAAAGTCTCACTTGCAAGGCCCTCAGCCCAGCTGGCAGCTCAGCTAGGCAGGGCAGGTTGAGTCCCACAGCCCTGAACATGAAACCAGCGGCGCCAGGCGGGGCTCCAGCTGCCAGCGAGGCAGGGAATGTTTTCCTGCTGCCGGGAAGGGAGCAGGAACTGCAGGAAACTGCACAAAGCCTTGCTGGAACCTCCTAAACCACCACCAAGCACCACAGAGTGCAGAGCAGCCTCCCCTGCAGCCTGCCCTCCCTGGAAAGGCATTTCTCTCCCTTTAGGTGACTCTTTTCAAGGCATGCAGGGGGATTTTCCCCTTTCTTTCCAGCAGCCACCATTCATCCAGGTGGAGCTTTTGCTACCTCTAGGAAGCATTCCCAGCAAACCCATTAACGTGGTTTCAGCCACTCAGACAGTCCATGCTGCAGCTGGGACTCTGTGATACGGTAGATTTGGGGGGTAAATTGGGCAGCTCTAAGCCAGAGGAGGAACCATAACCACCTCATTTGCAGAGCACAGAAGGGGTTTGTAGATTTTAAACCTGGCTCAGCCCCCTTTATCACAGGACACCGAGGAAATCAGAGCTTATCTCAGTTCCTCTCCTTGTACCAGGAGGATGAGAGTTTCGGTGAGAAATAATTTAGTAAAATAATTTAATATCTATTAAAAAATGCACACTGCTGTCGTGCCATGAAGGAGGATTTCAGATGCTGAAAGCATCAGGCCATAGTTTCATATTCCTTACTTCAGGATCACCACTCTGCCACATCTTCTGGCATTGTGTATTTTATTTGAATTGGGCAGGAACAAACTGCTAAGAAATATTTTTATGCCTGTTTGGGGGCAAAGATGATGCCTGGTTCATAGTGAAATCAGGATGACAATGCTGGGTCCAGCTGCAGTCTTCCAGAACAAAGTTATCCCTTCTAAATTTGTGACTACATTACAGTCAGGGTTTCTAGGACATCAGCACATTGTGCCATATGACTGGGGACTTTTTAAAATCCAAAATTCAATCCCAAATCAAGATTCACCTTCTATGGAGCCACTGTTTTAGTTCTCCTTGATGTGGTAGAAAGAGTATCAGCACTGGGACAACCTACATGTGACATAACCTTGTGTTTTAGCAACATCACAGGAAAGCTGAACTTGTGATTGTCCCATGAAGTCACTGAGAGGAGGTTGTTCACACCTTATGATGATACAAGAAAAAATGTGACGTATAAGAAAGAGGAAACTTCTGCTAAAACCTGCAGAGCAGAGATGTGAGGAAGCAGCACAAGCCCTCACAGCACAGTTTTAGCATCACTGGCAATGCTGAACATGCCAGAGTAGATGACAATGCCCTTCAGACTGGGTAACATCTGAAATTGAGCACTTTGCTTTCAGCTACACCAGCATCAAGCAGCCCACAGCTTCCTCACCTCGGAAGGGAGCAGCAGGATTGCTCTGCCCCAGCCCAGCAGGGTGAGGGGAGGCAGCAGGGCCCCAGTGCTCCTGTGGGACAGACAGGAGGGGACAGCAGCTGCTGATGTCCCCAGCCCTGAGACAGGCCTGGCAAGCAGCCCAGACACCCTGTGCAGTCACCTAATGATGAG
>NC_140046.1:9752351-9807351 GCF_963513975.1 Fringilla coelebs | reverse complement strand
AAAGGAGTCAGGATAAAAGCAATCTCAGCACCCTTGGCGCACTGTGAACTCGGGACCAGGGATGCACGTTGCCTTTTCTCCTATTTTCTCCTAAATAATAGATCTTTTGTTGTTGTTTAATTTTTCCTTCCAGTTCAGTGCTAAGGCAAATATGAGTAAAGGTTGAAATGGCAACTTGACAATAATAATAATAATAATAATAATAATAATAATAATAATAATAATAATAATAATAATAATAGAAAGAATAAGCCCCAGGAATCAAACATAATGATTCCAGCCCAGTCCCCCCACACACAGTGTGGCCAGTCCTTTAGAAGACCTCCCCTGCTATGTTCTTGTACAAAGGAAACTATCTGCTTCCCACATCTGGCATTATATTTGGCTGTCCTCACATTAAAATTAAATTCTGATAAAAATGGGCATAAAGGCACAAGGGTTAGTAGGAAGCAGCTCGCAGCAGTATTGATGAGAACAGCTTGCAGCTGGAAGCCTGAGATAACACAGTTTGTCAGAACACTGTCACACAGCTGCCTGCATAATGAGGGAAGGGAAAAAAAAATGCTCTTTCATTTGTTATCAGTGGAAATCTCTAAAAGAGATGCATCATTTAGAAGTAGCCTGACTAATGGTCAAGTTCTACAGGGATGCAGATGGGATGTGGAAAATATTCCCCAGCAGCAAAGCCCCAGGCTCCATCATCCTTAGCAACCCGAGCTGCTGGCAGTGCCAGTGGACAGGCCAGCAAGTACCTTTTGCTCTATAAAATGGGATCTCAGATGATGAGCTGGGGTTTTAAAAGGTGCCACTGGTAAAATCCAGTTGTTAAAGGGATTTTGCTAGGACTGTCACTCTCATGCCTCTCTTAGACTCGATGCCCTAAGTGTGTAGCTTTTCTATCTCCATTTAGGATTAACTCAGACTAGCACAACTGGAGCAAAATCACTCCTAATTTACACTGCTGGCAGGGAAGGCTCAGACCCATAAATCTTTGGAAATACATAAGGCACATTCTTGCAATGCATAAATTTATTCAATTAAAAGTCATTGTTTTAAAGCACCATTTTTAAATGAATTTCCAGTTCTTCAGGGTTTCCAGCCCTCCTTTCACATGGCTCAGTATGGAAAATGAGGCTGATGCACCTCAAGAGGTGCTGGAGGTGGGACCAAGGGTCCATCTAGCCCAGTGTCCTGTCAATGGCTGCTGGAAGGATACCTCTACCTAAGGGCACCCACCACAGGAGAGCTTCTTTTTGTCCTCACTATCTGCCAACATGCAGTCTGTGACATTCACAAGGGGAAAAAAGTCTTTAATTGGACATTTCCAAGATTATTTTCTTAGGATGGACAACATCAGGGCAGGAAGTCAAACAGGAAAACCTCTCACTGATTTATTGCTGTCAGAAATCAGATGTCTAGATCCCAAATTTGAACCCATCCAAGTATTTCCATGAGCCAGTTCAGGCTGTGTGCAATGTCACAAAAATAATCCCCCAGAGCTCAGAGCACCTGCAGCAGGTGGGGAGGCAGGAATGGCAAAGCTGAGCAGAGACTCTCAGCTTCCAACAGCAACATGAACTGTAATTTGTTCAGCTGGTTTTGCCAGGTAAAATGGGTACAGGAGACACAAAGGAGAGGGAGCAGGGCCCCGAAGATGGCAGGTATTGATTGTGACCTTTCCCAGAGGCACACCTTTGCTGTGTGACCAGGGTCTGTGCACTTAAAAGGCCAAGCACTGCTGAAGGTATTTTCTCTCCCCATGCCAAATGTTAATCCGTGCCAAGGCGTTCTCAGGGACTTCACAAGGTTCCCAGCCTTCCACAGAAATCTCCTTCAGACTTCCACTGAATTGTGAAAAACAATTCTCATGATTTAAAGGGAGTCATATGTATTATTTCTCCTGTCTCTCTCCATTTCTAAAGGCATCAGGGATGGTTAGGTGATTTTGATGTGTCTCTCCCCTCTCTTTACATCCCTCATGTGTTGCTCATTTTCTCCATTCCATTTGGCATACAAGCCATCCTCTGTCATGTCCTGTTTCCTGATCCTTTACCCTTGTACTCTGGATTGCTGCTGCACTTCAAAGGGGGTTTGTGTCTCACCGAGGAGGGAAACAAGGGCAGCTCCTGACAGCACTGCACTGGCTGCAAAGCTGTTCCTGCAGCAGCACTAGCCTTGCCTTACTCACACATGCTGCACTGGCTTCTGCAAACGCTGGGATAACAAAAGCTCTGATTTTGAAAGGTGTGTTTCCTTACCATCATTTTACACTTTCAGAAAGATGGATCTAGATTTGACTTCTTTTTATTTATTTATTAAAATTTCTGGGCTTCAAGCAATCCACTCACAAAAAGGGAAATTGAGAGAAAAACTAGGAAAGTGGCACATTAAAATAGGAATATGGCATAACTAAAACTGTGGTTAAAGAATGGCAATTTAAAAGAAAAAAAACCCAAAAGCCTCGTATTAAAGGGCGTTAAAATTATTAAAATCTGTAAATTGTTGAAATGGCAACAGAAAAATTCCCTCCTCTCAATCAAATTTTGTAGATACTTCCACGTAAGTCCTAAAATCGTGGTATTCACCATTTTTGTCCTCTCCTTTACTATGAATGATGCCCTGACTCTACAGTACCTTCCACTACTACAGTTCTGAATAGAGCTATGCTGGCTGTAGGAACAGTTTTACAGTGTTTTACAGAAAAGAAAATTACACATAAATTTTTTAAGGTTGTCCCCTAAAAAACGTCTTTCCTCATCTACTGCACCATTTTCAGCCTGCACCCAGCTCATCCAGACTGCCTTTAACTGGGATTGCCTACACCTACAAACCTGATGGAGGAAGCAGGGTGGAGAAATCAGGAACTGGGAAATGGGATGTGGCTTCTGCTGCTGCTGAGCTTCATTCTCCTGGCACAGGAAGCTCCAAAGGGAGGGAAGGAGGGACATCTGGGAGGGGTGTGCAGGGTTATTCCAGCCTGGAGTGGGGTGCCAGGGACACAGTGCTGCTTCTGAGCTGGAAGGGACCCCCAGGGATCACCCAGTCCCACCCCTGGCCCTGCCCAGACACCCCAACAATCCCAGCCTGGGCATCCCTGGAGCTCCTGGAGCTCTGGCAGCCTCGGGACTGGGACCATTCCCTGGGCAGTGCCCAGCACCCTCTGGGGAAAGAACCTTTCCTGAAATCCAACCTAAACCTGCCCTGGCCCAGCTCCAGGTCCATCAGGTCCTGTCCCTGTCCCACAGAGCAGAGATCAGTGTCTGCCCCTCCTCTGCCCTTTGTGAGGACGATGGAACCGTGATGAGTCTGCCCTCAGTCTCCTCCAGCTGCACATTCCAGTGCCCTCAGCTGCTCCTCACACAGTTCCCTTCCAGCCCCTTCCCATCCTCGTGGCCTCCTGGGGATGCTCCCTGATGGTTTAATGTCCTTTTCACACTGTGATGCCCAAAGTGCCCCAGCTCTGGAGCCGAGGCTGCCCCAGCCCAGAGCAGAGCAGGACAATCCCCTGATGGCCTGGCTGGCACTGCTGGGCCTGGAGCCCCAGGACAGAAATGTCCCTGCTGGCCCAGGGCAGGCTGGCTCAGATCCCACTGGCCTGCAGGGTCAGCAGGCTCTGCCTGTCCATGGCATGCCCTGCTCCATCTGCCAGGGCAGAAGGTTCAAGGGCAGTGACAGCTGAAGCTCCTTGGACTGTGTGAGTTACTGTCCTGGGCATTCTTCACTCCCAGGGAGTTTCTCTCTCCTGACTCTGAGGTGTGCTTCTCTCCTTGGCAAGCACAGCTCTTGTTAACATCACGGCTGAGCTGCACGGTGTGCGGGTGTGAGTTAATGCTCCAGTGAGCTCCAGCTCTCACTCAGCCCCTCAGCTGGGGACACAGACTCCCATTTTCCCCTCTTGACTCTGATGGATGTTGCTTTGGGGACCAAATGTGTGAAAAAGGTAAAGGAAAGGCACACAGTTATGAAGGTTTGATTTTTTTAAGATGATATCTGGGAGTTTAATCCACTTTTGGCATCAATATTATGTAAAACACATGCCCAGCTACCCACTGCTCCAGCCTTTGGGTGAACACAGGCCAGCAGAGGCAGGACTGGGATGGCACTCTGGCTGTGTGCAGGAGTGCTGCAGAGTGTCAGGGAGAGATTGTTCTTCCTTGCAGCTCCCTGAGGATTATGGATTAAGAAAAAGGAAGCTAGATAAACCCTATCTCACTTTTTTCCCCCTAGGCCATTGTACCTACTAGTGACATTTGTCAGAAGTCTGTTCTGGGAAAGGCAAAGATTCTCATAATGCTGGTGAACCCTCAGGTTTGGAGCAGTAACCTGTCCTCTGTTCACCTGATTTTCAGTAGCAAGCACATGGGTGTTAGCACTGAAACTTGTCTGCTCAACCTGTGTGACACCACGCCTCCAAACCTCTGTCCTCTCTGCCTCTCAGCAGAACAAATCAGCTCCTCAAAACGTGCCCACCTGCTGCTGGAGAGAGCTGGATGCTCTGCCACACCTCAGCTGGCTCCTGAGGCAGCAGGAACTTCACAGAGCTCGAAGTTACCTTGGCAGCCATGATTTACAGCAGTGTTTCAGTGAATCTAATCAGAAGTGTGAATACTCCCCTCCTATCTGGCACACATCGTTGGCGTTCTAATTATTCACACATTTTGGCAAGCATTATGGTGTTCCCCTACCAAGCTCCTAATCCCTGCAGATCAGTTAAAATAAATGAAAGAGAGAATCAAAAGGCACTTAAAAATTCAACGGTTCTCTAAATGGGCTTGAACAGGCTCCAGATTATCAGTTGTTGCAGTTGACTAGCACTTAAAATTAGGCCCTCCCCTCCAACACACCTCACATTTCCCCTTCTCTTTAAAAGGAACTGTCTGCTAGTCCCATTCCTGGATGTACCAAAATGTCTAAATGAGTAAAAAGGGAAAATATATGCACATCACCTACATTCTGTATATGCTGCAAAACGTTGAGTTTGGTAGTCTGAATGTGAAGCTATTAACTGCAATGAGAACAGATCCCAATGTGGAGAACAGTCACAGAATATGCTAAATCAGGAAAGTGTGGTAAACCCCAAGTTTTCCTTTAGTTATTTCTGTGTGGCAGAAATATCCCAACGCCAGGGAATGGGCTGCTGTTTTACAGCAATGTAACGTTGAGATCCATCCCATTTGCAGTCATTAAAAATGTATATTCCTTAGTGCATATGAAATATCTGCAAAGAGCCCTCCTTCGTGTGCTACCCTGCCAGGCAGTTCACTGTGTCCATGCAGACATTTACTGGCTCTCTTCAAAGGCACCTGAATGCTGCTCCCAGTCCTTCCCTCTGGCCAGGCTCTCCCTTCCCAGGAAATCCACTTTGGCACAGGGGCCCCAGCCCTGATTTCCCTCCAGCCCCCGGAGCCAGCACTACCCCTCACCCTCACCCTCCTGCCTGCATACAATTTTCTGCTCCAGCTGCTCTCTGTGACCCAGTAAGCAGAGCTGGGAATAAACTCTAACCTCTCCACTTCAGGTAGTTTAGCATTTAGGTCTCAGAGCCAGCTTTCTGCTGGACCCTCCGTCACTCACACACATCCACATCCACATCCACACTGTAATACTTTTATATTCCACCCAGCTGTTTCTCAGCCAGGTATTTATGAGAGAAGAGGCTGCTTTATACTGCACTGTTCTTTCCCTTCTCCCTTACTTGCTCCCAGGTGCCTTGTGTAACTGTGATGCTTTTGTTTCCACCTCGGCACCCTCCCAATACAAACAGCACCCACACACTGCTATTTATTAAAGACTCTGACCATTGACGTACCTCTGTGTTCAGAGGAAACACCAAAGGAGTAAAAATGTTGATGTTTCACACGTATGAAATAACACAGGACAGGTCAGCACCTTGAAATGACTCGTTTTTAGGTGTCACCATGGAAACGGGCCAAGATAAATCTCCACATTACAAACACCAAGGGTCTTCAGTGACTCCTGGCAAAATGCAGAACTAAAAGGAAAGGGGAAATTCTAATAAGCACATATGTGAAGACTCTAATGAAAAATGGATGTTTTCATGTTTATGTGTAGCTGGCAACAAGGAGACACTAATTTCTTGTTTGGTGTAAGTCAATATAGCATCATCAGGATTGTGCAGATTCACACACAAGGAAGATCCCTACTGTGGTGTTCTCCACTTCCAGTTTTTAGGAGAGAGAGCTGGTCATGCATCAGTGAAACAGCAGTTCTAGTTCACTGGGAGCTGCAAGCCTGTTTTGGAGAACAGGGAAGAAGAAAAGCAGAAAAAATGGAAAAATAAAGTGGTGGAGAGGGGAAATGTGAGTGAATGACTGACATGAGTGTCTGGAGGCTTCTCCTGTGTGCACGATCTCCTCAGAGCTCTCCTAAGACAGCCCAGTCTGGCAGGTCTAGTTGAACACATCCACTCAATGAAAGCAGTTACTCACAAAAATGTCACTTTCTTGAACACTGAATGCTTTGAAATCAGACAGTAAAGGCATTAACATACCCATACATATTCACAAGTAATTTAATTATGAGGTCAAATACTGCCGGCTATATCTGTCAACTTCCATGTACATATTTTGATTAATCAACTCGTTCCTATTTTTATTTTTGACATTACTGTTTAATACTCATCAGAGGTTTATTGTCTTAGGCTAAACAGAGCCAGAGTATTAAAGCAGAAGCTTTAGGCACTGAAGACTTTGTTCATCAGGTCCAGAATGCTATATAAGGGTTTTATGAATTCTCCACCCCATGCCCAAGGCTGTAGCAAATCCTTGCAACCTCTGGGCTGACTTTGACGAGAAGAAAAGCCAGGGAGGGATGTGGGGAAAACAAGGAACAAGTGGCAATAGTTAGAAGGAAACCACATGGAGGAAGGAGGGAGCAAGTTTCCATTATTGTTACCTAAGGGCTCCATCTCTGTGGTCTTATTCAAATATACAGAAAGCAGAGTGAATTTGAGGGGAAAAAAAATTAGTTTCTTTTTCTCTGGTCTTCAAATGACATTCTTTTCCTCCTGCATCTTGCATAAAGCCAGCAACCCCCCTGAAGCCGGTGTGCATTGCACATTGTGCACACTGGTTAATCCAAAGGCACGGGATTGTGTGTCCCCAGGTCTGGTATGAATTACTGCAGAACAACATTCCTCATTTATGAGTGCAGTCAAAACATTAAGGAGATTTAAATTTTCTTTTTAACATGCACTCAACTTCAGTAGACCCCTTCATAAACTTGTTTTGGAATGATTTTTCGATTGTTAGCAACAGAAGAAAGTTATCTAGAATATGTCTGTATTAAGATTGAACCTCAATAGATTTTTAGATAAGACAGATTAATGACTTGTATTTATACAGCAGCTCAAAGTGTTTCACAAATATTGATGAATTAAAGCCTCTTGACAGACTTCCAAGCAGGACAATGTTAACATCCCCTATTTACAGATGGAACTGTAAACTCTGTCAGGAGATATTCAGAGATTAAATTATTTGCTTAGGGTCAGAAAGTCACCAACAGCACTCTGGAGTCACACACTGCTCCCTCGCCAAAACACACCCGTCACATCAGGAGCAGTCAGCCACAGGCACAAACATCCAGCAACCCAGACTCCACTCCATGGCAGAATAGGCTATAAAAATCTAAGTTCTGTTCTTTTTTCCCCCATTACATCCTATTTCATCTGCAAAAAAGAATAAAAAATAACAAGAACAATAATGAAATAAATATTAGAATATAGATATAGGAAAATGTTTTTCATGCAAAGAGTGATGAAGTACTGGAATGGTCTGCCTGGGGAGGGGGGGGGTGTACAGTCACCATCCCTGGATGTGTTTAAAAAAAGACTGGATGTGGCACTGGGTGCCAGGGTTTAGTTGAGGTGTCAGGGAACAGGTTGGACTCAATGATCTTGAAGGTCACTTCCAACCTTGTGATTCTGTGATTGTGTAAATAAATAAATTCCTAACTTTGGCCTGCTGAATGGCAGTTGGGTTTATTTACAACCTCTGTGCTGGCATCAGCAGCAGCCCATGATCTGCCCTTCCATAGGATAAATGGATGTAAACTGGGAAAGTCTATAGCTCATAACAGATAACGACTTGTACCTTTAGTGTCTTAAAGCTCGGCACCTTTATGTCATAAATGATTCCTTGTCTAGCAATAATGGAGTGTAACATGCTCTCAGGGAGAAGAAGGAGAAGAGGAAGGAAATAAACCATGGTGCCATTTGACTAAAAATGCAAAAGTATTCACTGGATGTTTTGCAGCGTCCAGTGGCTCTGAGCCATTCTGGGATCTCCCTCAGTAGCTGGCAAACAAACAAAACCCGATCCCTGCGCTGGACACGGGGCATTTCCAGCACACAGGTGGTTCTTTGGCCATCTCTGTTTACTTTGCAATGGCTTTGGTTAGCTGTGCACATCCTGAGGTGCTCTCACCACCCTCCCCTCTTCTGTGCCTCAAATAGACAAAGGATGTTAAACCAGAGAGAAATTAACTCTAATCACAGCAAAAGCTGCACAAGAACCTCACACAACACACCTAAGCATAAACTTCAAAGTGACTGCTGTGAATCCTGTCCTGGTATAAGCGAAACCACAGGAGGAAAGCAAACATCTGGACCCCATGCAGTGTGAATCTTTGTGCATGTGTTATTCCAGGCAATCCTCACAATTAGGGATCCGACAGAAACTCAGGGCAATGCACGCGCTCTTGCGTCACAGCAGTGGAACAGATTGAGGAAAAAACACCCCAAAAAGGTTCTTCCACACAAAACTCAGCAGAGACCCTGGGATGTGCGTTTCCTTGGTGTTTCTTGCAGATTGCAGATCTCAAACCAAAGCTACCTCAGCCTCCACAGAGCTAGGGCAGCACCCAGAACCAGGTTCCAATACTCTCCTCTGGTCTGTCTGGGGACAAGTACTCTGTCTAACTTTTGTGTTGCCAGGGGGAAGCCTCGGCACCGTCCCACCGCAGCTATTTGGCCTCTATTAGAATCACAGAACCATGAAATGGTTCATGTTGGAAGGGCCCTTAAAACCATCAAATTCCAATCCCCTTCCACTAAACCAGGTTGCTCCAAGCCCATCTTACCTGGCCTAGAACACTTCCAGGGATGGAGCAGAGTTTTATGAAGGATCCTCAGTGAAAGAATCCCTTCTTCTGTCGCACCAGCACTTCGGGCTCAACAAATGGGCTTGATCATACACATGGCTGCATTTTTGGACTGAAGTTTCAGGTTTAAAACACTGCATGCCTTTCATTCTACGTGGTATTCTCTTTTATTCTTTTTTAACTTAGCAAATGCCACAGTGCACACTCAGTTTTGATTTTAATAGCTAAAGATATGCACGCAAAAAGCATCCTAATTACTGCTTTCCTGGCAGACGCAGCCATTTCCTTGGGTTTTTATTGCCATTAGTTTTCCTCACCGATTTATCCTTAGCTACTCTCTTTGCATCTCCCTCGCCTCCCCTGAGCCCTTTCCTCCTCGCTTCTCAAGACTTGTCAGCACGCCTCCGATCCCCAGGAGAGATTGAAGGCCTTGTAAAACCCACTGCGCAAACAAGCATTCCTGTTCATTTATCACATTTAGCATGCGCACTTCCACACTCATCA
Organism: Fringilla coelebs; assembly: GCF_963513975.1. NCBI lineage: Eukaryota > Metazoa > Chordata > Aves > Passeriformes > Fringillidae > Fringilla > Fringilla coelebs. Next base: position 9,797,727 of record NC_140046.1, on the reverse strand, counting down.
AAACCAAGCCTGAGCTCGCTAAGTCATTTCCCTCTCCCAATTACAAATTAGTCCATTAGGCTGTCTGCAGTAGGCCCTCTGTTGCATCTTGGTAATGGCTTCTGAGATTTCCATCATAATCGTAATGGCTCCCTGTGCAGCCATGAGGGCAGATGGAGGCCGCTCGTGGGTAATGAGGTATCACACTACCAAAGGGCACAGCTCTGGGCTCATTATTTAGTCTTGGCTGTTTTGTGAAAACAACAACAAAGGTAAAATGCTGAAGGGAACACTTTAGCATATTAAATTAACACTTCTTGAAATTTCTCTCTGTAAACATGCCATATTTTTTCTTTATGAAACATCCCATGTGTCTCAGTGTGCGACGTGAGGGAAGAGGGAGGAGGGAGAAGGGACCAGAGCTGGCGTGTGCTGCCATCATCCCCGCAGGCAGAGCCTCTCCTGAGCTGGGGGAGCGCCAGGACAGCCCCAGGAGCTCGGCTCGGCCCTTCCTTGGCCATTGCCACGGGACCTGCTGGGCACCGACTGCCCCGGCTCACCTGAGCTGCTCCAGCGCCATCGCCGAGGGACAGATCCGGGGAGGTGACCGGGCTGGGAGCCCGGGGCCAGCTGCTCCTGCCGGGCCCAGCGCTGTGGCTGTCCCTGTCACCAGGCTGGATAACAGCAGGTACCAAAAGCTGTGCCCCTCCCTGGTGAAGCAGCAGGCTCGGAAAGGCAGGGAGGGAAGCCCAGCCCTGAGGCCTCGCTCGCTGCCCTGCGCTGAGGGCTGCAGGGCCTGCCTGGCAGGAGGCTCGGCTCAAAGAGAGGAGTAATGTTTAAGACAAGCAGGTTAAAATCAATATCAATTAGACACTCTTTGAACATCGCTGCTCTCTTTAGATTTTGTCTGTTGGATGTGAACTGTTGCTAATTTGACTTTGTTCCCAGAAGCCCAATAGTGTTCAAGATGCCGAATCCTACTGCGGGGTTGAAGTTAGGGACAGCTAAGGCCACGGCTTTCCCTTCTCGCTGGAGCTGGCCCTAATTTCCTTCCCTTGGGAGTTTTTCTTACCCATCAGAGATCAGGAGACTATAAATATGCAAGTGGTAAGGCCAGAGGTAGAGTTTAATGTGGGTGGGAGAGGAGGTGAGGAACGGGAGCGGGGAAGGGACAGGAAGTTTCTGTCCCTCCCTCACACAACTGCAACACCATTACAGGAGTAAGAAAGGAGAAAGTCATCAATGTGGTCTGGCACTATGTGGAACTTGTCTTGATGTCAGCCAAGCACATCCAGGGCAGGGGCTGATCTGTGCAGGGAGGGAATTCTGCACACCTTGTGTCTCCTGTAGGATCAACCCCTGCCTGTGACCGGAGGGCTGGAGGTGCAGCTCCCATGGGGGAGGCAGAAGCTGCCAAAACATTTCAAGATTCTTCCCTCAAGTCACTGAGCAGCAGCTCCTGTGCCCCTCTCTGAAGTCCTGGTGGCACCAGCTGTGCTGTGTATGCCAAAACACATTTTTAGATGTAAGATAGTGAGTGAATATTGAAAAACACATTTCACATGTGAAATACTGTTTGGATAGGAAAAAGAAAGCAAGGCAGACCAGCGATTCTGAGAGATAAGGGGAGTGCAAATCCAAAGTTAGCAGGTGGGTTGCCATCCAACTCTGCTTTGGTGAGCAGTAAAACACAAATTTATGAGCTGGGTTTTGTTAAAGTCGGATATGGATTTTTGAAAATGAAAAGGATGGATGGGAGGACGGCAGTGAGACATTTAATCAATGTCATAAAAATGTAACATTCATTGGTCTCCTAAAATGAAATTAATAATCTGTGTAGAAGTATCATTAGGAGATAAGTGACATTTTTAGGCTTTGATTTGTAACTTGTAACAAATCTTACTTCCACATATTTCAAACATCCTTAGTGATATCCATCTTTATTAAAACATACCAAAACCTTTTCACCTCAGCTAGAGTGGCCCATCAAGCATTTTTTCCCAGCATAATATCCTTAAGTAAAAAGACACATTATCAGGCACAGACTTTGCAGTAATGAAGGCAGGAAGAGACATGCTCCGTACCATATTCAAATTAAATCAGGGATTTCAATACTCCCTGATTATCAGGGAGTCTTGTCTTTCACTAATAAATTTCTCCTTCATCCCAGGCAGAGGCTTTCTAAGCTCTCTCTGAACTGATCAGACATTTCATTGTGTGCAGGAGGGTGAGGATAAGGTGTGTGCAGGGGGGGAGCAGGAGTGTTGAGTGGGGGGATACAAAATTAGGCAAGTCTGCTCCATAAATGATTGGAGCTATCACATGAAAAGGCAGCCTTACAGGAACACAAATCTGATTCACATGGCTGCTGAATTTAGAAGGATTTGGGGGAAGGAGTAGCTAATATACAGAGGTTTATTCTCCTTACATTTAACATCAAGGCATTTTGCATCCAAGTACTTTCATACATTTTAATGGAGCTACATTTGATTTGCTCCAGGTAAGTGAGGTGAGAAGCTGGAGTCCAGGGCAGGGATAATTAGTAAAGATCATCTCTCAGACAGAGGGGGAGGTGACACCCTTCCTCTGCCCTCCCCCCTTCCCATGCCTTTTTAAAAGGGCACCAAGAAAGTTGTGGTTTCTTCTTTTCTTTTTTTTTCTTTTTTTTTTTTTTGTTTTGTTTTGGTTGGTTTTGGTTTCTTTTTTTAATTAATAACATAATCACAATCAAGTTGTGCAACCAGGAGAGTTTACATCTTTTCTTCATGAACTCCTGTCAAGCATGTTCTAATTAAGCTGTTTCTGTTTTCATTGTGGACCAAGAGGAGGATGACAGCAGGGAAAAGTTGGTGAGAGTTATCACCGCACACGTTCAGAAGTTCCAGAGATAAAGGACAAGCCCCTTGTTGTGGCTGTGACAACAACAACAGAGAGAGTCCCTGCTGGGGGCCACGTGCTGGAGCCTGGCACATCGTCCTTGCCTCAAAGAGAATACAGGATCAACAGGGAAGGCAGATAAAGGAAGGATCTCAATCCTATCTGCACATGGAAACTGTGGCCTGGAGAGATGTGATTCTTTGCCCAGTATCACAAAGCTGCTCGACATCAAAATCAAGTGGTGCACCTAATTCTCCAAAGTCCCAGTTAAGTGCCTTAATCAAAAACTGCTTCAGGGCCTAGAGAGAATTGTCCTGTATATTAATTATCCTTTACATTTCAAGAGTCGCTAGGAAAGTGTTCTTGTTTTTACTCCTAGGCCAACTTCCAAAGGGTCCCACTTAATAAAACATTCAAAACTTCACTAGGGATTTCTGGCCAATTTTGTTACCACCTTTGATTCTATTTGTGTTCTCCCATAATTGCTCTAGCTCATGAGAAAAGGACATGTTTCTTTTATTTATACAGCCAACTCTGTACAGATTTAGTCTCAGGGAATTTGGTGACACTATTACACTGTACCCATGTCCTGCTCTCAGCAGCCCCTTTAGGACTCAAACTGCCGATTTAAAATGGGATCTGATAACAAACAGGAACTATCTGACCATTGCCAAATATAAAGGTGATATTATTACACATCTCCAAGGACTGTAGGCTCCCCAGTTTTAGTAAGAATGGTCCAGGCTGCAGATCTGCAGATCTGTGCTGGGCAGGGAGCTGGACTGCAGTGACCTCCTTCCAACTCTGGATATCCTCTGATTCTGTGATTAGGAATTATTTTGCTCACAACCATGTATAGCAGTACACATGTACATGTCTGTAACATGTCTTTTCACACCATCCCCAGCTAGAAAGCCTTAGACTGTCCCTTGCCTTCACAACATCTGTGTGGGCTCACCTGGCCACGACAGGAATGTCACAGGTAACAGAGTGCAAACACCAACTGCAGGATGTCACAAAGGGCATCCAGCTGCCCTGGCTCCTTCCTCACCTCTGAAATTCCCCCTATTGACAGGTATTGAAACACAATGCCCAGGTAATTCACACTATATCCCTTTATTGTAATTTTTTGCCTACCTCGCTTTTCACTGAAATTATTTTCTGAAAGAAAAACACAAAGGCCCCTCCCTTTGCAAAGGTTAGGTCTTTGCTCAAGCCCACAGATTTTAACCTCATAAATATTCCCAGCTATAAGATCTTATTAAGAAGGTATGTCTCCCAAGAGCATAAAACCATCAAGCTGTAAATTTTATTTAATTTCCCATGAGATTTCCTAGCCTCATACATATAATTAGAGTGCAGTATAGAGCACTTTTTGTGTTTTGTCAATAAATCACTAGGGAACAATCAACGTTTAAGAGGACAAGCTTTAATGATTTTTCAGACCCCTAAGCAATCATGCCTGCTACAGTGGCAAGCTGGTCTTTAACTTTCTCTAACTAGGATTGTGGACTGTAATGTTAGAGAAGGTCCCAAACACTTAATCCTATTAGACTCCGCAGCCCAGACAATCATAGCTTATACCCCAGGGACATATTGATTTTGATTTGGTTGACAGATAAGAGCAGCCAAGCTACTGTAGGCTATGCTTTATTAAGTGTTTACAAATTAAATATCTTAAGGTCTGTAACAAGCACAAGTCTGCAGCACAGCCAGCTGCAGGTTGGCAATTACCTGTGCAGCTGGACAGAGGAGGAGTCTCCATCAATCACCCAGAGCTCATCTGGCAGCACTTGAGCCTGGCTGGTCCGGGGGCTCCTGGCCCAGCAGGACACACAGAGCTCTGATCTCCATTGCAGCACAGCCTCTGGGGAACCCACATCTTCCTGCAGCACTTTGGCTTGTGGCAAAATATCCCAACAATGCCTCTGTCAGGAGGAACTCATCAGGGAGTGTGTCAGTGTTGAGCCATCACACAAGCTCTGTCACATTTTTAAAAAGCCCCTGCTCACCTCACTTGTTTTGCCCTCTCTGTGCTCTATCCTGACTCACAAACTGAGCATCATTTTGTGAGTTAGGATCATTTTGCCACAGCCTGGATCTCCTCTGTCTCACTCAGCCTGCCTGGCTTCTCTGGGAAGCTCCCCCTGCACAGCATAGACAGAGACAAACCATTCTTTCACATGCTCGACATTTCTGACTTTTGGAAAGACAATCCCATTTTGTGTGGCAAAAAAAAAAAAAAAAAAAAAAGAAAGGAGATGATTAAGAGAAAAAAAAATGCATACAATCAAATTCTTTCTTGCATGCAAACCATAAAATAACTTTTACACCTGGGAGAGCTGAATGAGTATATTTCTGATTTCACATTATTTTGTCCTTGACTTTGCACTCATGTCAATGACAGAAGGAGAAAAATAACCGCAGAGAATTGGATGCAAAGAATTCATAAATTTCCTGAAAGGAAATATCTGAAAAAGAGAAATTGCCTTGCCCAACTCCACAGTGCTTGGCAGTACACAGAACTCCTTGGGTCAACAGCCCAGGAGGGCGTTTGTGTCCCCTGAATTACCCTTGTGATCTCAAGTGGAAAGCAGCTTATGGGCACTGAATGCACATTAAACACTTGAGCTTTCCATCGTATAATTTGATAATCACACCAACTACACTATCAGGCAAGAGTCTCCCAAGTACTTTAAATATGTTAATGAAGCAAGATTTTATCTATAGTCTTATACAGCTTGCACAAATCTATAAATAGGCTTATCTCAGGGTTATTGCTGTTATAAATTAATTATGGAAATGTCAACCAAATCAGGTACATGCCAGAGGAGTAATGGGGAGAGCAGTGATTTGCAACAGAAGATTCAGATACTGGGTGACCTGCATGAAGGGTTCACAGCCCCTGGCAGCAGTCCATGGGCTTCAGGGGAATTTAACCTTGAAGAATACACTTAAAATTGGTTTTCATATGAGTAATTGACAGTGGCTGGAGAAGTGGACTGAATTAGGGAAGAGTTATTGCACTGTTTGCTGGTAGCATCTCATTCCTTAAGCTACAATTGTTTCTTTTTAAGCACTGGGAGCTGCTGGATAAAGAGGTTGGGGTTTTCTGGGGGAGGAACGATGAGGGAATGGAGATGAGGGGCCTTGGTGTAAATTCCTCCCTTTACTGCACTATGCCAAAGCCATAGGACATCTAGGAACGATATGTACTTACTTAAAAGGAAAATCCCAAGCAAATAAAAATCACTTTTTCCCACTTAGAATTGAATATCTATTTGTTTTAAGGACAACACCAAAAGTCTGTGACTCCTGAATATTACAAGAAATTTCAAATGTGCATCTAGCCCAAATGTCACTCTAAGAGGGATGAAAGATCTGTCAGAGCACAACAGCTACTTAGGTCCTAAATGCCATATTCATTCTCCTATTTATTCTTTATACAGTGATATGACCTGTGGACCCCAGCTCTGGATAAGTACTCTCAATCCATCTGCTGCCTCTCAACCTGAACAAAAAGATCTCCATGCCCCAAACATCTAGAATTCAAACAGGAAACATTCTTTACTTTCAGTAGTTAATGCATATTGTCCTTTTATTTAAACAGAATAATAGCTTTATATTTTTTTTTTTTAAATTTCAGCTTTTCTTATCATTCTTATAATAGGTTGATACCATTCTTGAGGCACTGATAAAGAAAAAAATAGGACATTATGACTGAAATACCACATTATAATGTGCCAGCAGTGCTGAAGTTGAAGCATGTTAAAAGTCTGTGTATATTGTCTCTATTCAGAAAGCTCAATGCAAAGAGCTGTAGATCATACACAGCTTTTTTAAAAAAAGGAAAAAAGAAAAGACCATTTTGACAGTGATTAGTATTGGCAGTGTTTGAGTGCCCAGACCTATTCTGCTACAGCCAGTCTGAAGTTCCTGTAGAACTCATTCCAAAGAGCTTGCAAAACCCAGAACATCCTTCACTAGGATCTGGGATGTTATTCTGGCTAGCAGAATTCTGTCTCCCAGCTAGGATCCCCTTCTGTGGGACTGAAATATAGATAAATTGGTGAAAGAGTCTGCCTGTAGAATATCAACTAATCTCAGGGTACTTGCAGACACTTTATTCTTCTGTCTGCATCAATATAAATGGATTAAAATGTTTTCTATTGCTTGCTAGGACTTGGTGCTCCAGCTGGTCAAATCCAGCTCTGATTGTAAAGGTCTGGGGCTCAATATTCCAGATCTCTGTCCCTAAATGTGAGCTACAGAGAGAGGCCTGTGCAGTCATAACCTTGGTTGGGTGGGTTTGTGTCTCACCTCTCACACCCACCCCAGACACCTGGGACCAACCAGACTCTCCAGCTACTCCACAGAAATGATCAAATTGTTGAAGGAAAACACTGCCAAACAGGCAAGTCTCCCACAACTTTAATATTTAGTGAGAAAGTGTCTGGGAGAAGAGGACTGAGATTTTCTATATAACACCCACAGTTCAAAGTGGGAAGACAAAATGCCCCAAGACCTAATTATCTCACAGCAAAATATTCTAGATTTTCTTCCTCTTATCTCTAATGAAGACATGGATCCTAAGACATGAAAGCAAGGTGAATGAGGTAAGGACTGTTCCACAGGCCAGGAGGCAGAAAGGATAAGGACACCCACAGGCCATTTATGGCCTATTTTCATTTGGGTGTGTTTCTCCTGAGTGCCACAGGAGCAGCATAGCCCCTGTACTCTGTTTAAACACAGATTCAGCTGGGAACTCTGATGGAAACTGCATTTAAGTGGTGCTTAGATTCCCTTTGGCCTCTCAGCACTGATAGAGCATCAACCATACCCCACTCCTGCCCTTGGAAGACAAAAGCTCCATACTTTGGTTTGAATCCTGCAGCTGGGGCAGCTCCACAAGAGCAGGGAACATGTGAAATTCTTCACTGCAGCATCTGCTACTGCTCCCTTCCATTAAAATTAAAAGCTCTATTACAGACATTAAAATCAGATCTCCTAACTGCTTAATAGGTAGGTAATGGACTCAAATTCTCAGTGAAAAAGTCACAGCGTGAGGCAATTTTCTACAGATGAAACTTGGTTTTAAGGATCTTGATAATATGCTTAATATTTCCTGAGAAGTAACTTAGAGATTTATAAATACACCTACTCATTTCACTGCCATGGGGTGTTGCACACCATCACCCCAATCAAAACCAAAAAAAATCTTGTGTGGTTCCTCCAATGACAGAGTGGGATGCAAGAAATAAATCAAGTGACCTCTGGTGACCTTGTCCTGTGTGGTGTTTTACACAGCAAATGGTCAACCTTCCACTCCACCTCTACACATTTCTTTTTTCCATGGAGCCCACAAATCTTTAAATAAAGCTCCAAATATCTGTGTGCTTCACAGGAGCATCGTAAGTGGCTCTCCAATGCAGAGATTTGTGGATGACAGCCTGAGAGGCAGCATCAGACTGTGCTGTGATCCCTTTCCATCACCTCCTGCCACGGGTTTGTGCTGCAGGTTCCACTTTTAGCTGTCCTGGCAGCTGTGGAGCTGTGTTCTTATGGAAAGCATTTGGAGACTAATGGCTGATGCAGGATCCAGTGAGTCTGGAAATACTGGTCAAAATATCACCTCATACTCATGATCTCCCCATTTACTGCTCCTAAAAATTTAACTAGGCTGGAGAGGGCAGCCAGACCCGTGGAGAGACTGTGTGGAGACTGATGGTGCTCCATTCTCAGTGACCTGGTCACAGCTACTGCTCATAAACAGCCCAGGGGGAGAATGAGTGTGCAGCTCTGGGGCCAGGCCATCAGGGCTTATCCAAAACAGGCTAACCAGGACTCTGCTTACATCCTGGAATCCATCAAACTTTTGGGAGTGTTATACTGGCCTTGTAAAAGTGGAATGTGTGTAGTATATTCTAAAGATGTCTAAATGTTCAGAATCTCACATGAGGCTGAAGAAAAAACATCTTACCCCCTCTGTTCTGGCATCAAACACTATTCATGGATAATGGGAAGCAGAGGAGCACAGGCCATCAAAACAAGGGATCAGCCTGAGGTTAGGAAGAATAAACTTAATTACAACAAATCCCCTGGACAGCACAAGCCTTATACCCAGCAGAATGGAGCTTCATTCATCATATCCAGGTGCTTCCAGGGCCTGATCCAAACTCACTGAAAAGAGATATTTCACTGGGCTTTGGATCACATTCAGAGCATGTACAAGTAGGGTTATGCTGTTTGGGGATATGATGATTAATTAATATTGCCACTGAAAAAGTATCTTCTTCAAACTGGGGCTTGAACAAACAGTGGTCAAAGACTTCTGAAAAGTAAAGGAGTTTTCCATGTCTTAAGGTAAGGGAGGATAATATGGATGTTTATCCAAACTAGGAAAGGATTAAATATCTTTTATTTTTCTCAGAAAATTACAGGTGAAATGTATTTCCCTTATGGCTCTAGACTAGCAAGAGAAATGCAATGAATAAACACGAAATGTGGAAGGAGGGGAGAACCCATGCTATTGCACCACAATAAATAAGGTGACTTAAACCTGGTATTTTCCATTAAAAACACACTCTCAGCATCTCTGAAAAAATACAGTTCACTGCCATTTAGACCTTACCAGCAGTTCTAAAGGAATGTGAGATTTTCTGCCTCGAAATGAAATAAGGCCTGTCCTGAGCCAGAAACAGAGTCCAGTGATGAAGAGGCAGATTCAGGCAGTCTGCCCTCCAGCCTGTCCCTGAGGATGCTGTCTATGGGCACATGGAGAATGGCAGAAGGTCCATCTGACACTCAACAGGTTCATAAAACCATTTTATTCCCTTTATTCCCCCAAAGCCACAGCCAGGGCTGTGCAACAACTGGCCAACCATGTTCTAATTAAGCAATGGTAGTTTCAGCACGGGCTGTTTCCTGGGGATTAATGACCAACAGAGAGGCAGTTGATGATCTGAGGCCCATTAAAGCAGTTAGTCATTAATCCCCAGCTAGAGCCTGCATCCAAGTCATTACAGATATTATTAGACTTGGGGACAGGCTTCTTGTGTGGATGCATGTTATTGGTTTGAGCACCTGATGTGGTTGTTCTAAGCTGGAGCAAAAGAGGAAGCAACATTTCTGATGAGGAAGGTTTAAGCCTCAAAACACCAAACTTCCTCCCCGAGTTCAGATAAGCTCCCTAATCTCTCTGCAACTAAATTGCATTAACTTGAAAGGGAAAAAAAGGATTACCTATTTACAAGAGATACAAATAACTAATCAGAAATGTAAGCTTCCACTTGTCAGAGCATCACACTTTCTACCAACCTCACTCTTTGTTACAGGAATGATTAAAAAGACAAAAAAAAAAAAAAAAAAAAAAAAAAAAAAAAAAAAAAAAGAAAAAAAAGAAAAGGATGAGAAGAAGGAATGAGAAGGAATGGCTAAAGGCCAGTAACACAGGGTGAGGTGCAGAGCAATTCCTGAGGGCTGCTACCCTCTGTCACACCAACAGAGCAGCTGAGGCTGCCTCTCACAGTGCTGGTGAGGCAGGATCAGCCTGGAAAGCAGCTGGAAGAGCACCCAGGAGTGCTCCAGGAAGCAGTACCTACAACCCACCCCCTGGCAGGACCCCTTTGTTGAAGCACACCTGGGATATCCCAGCTTTATGGTCCCTTTGCTGCTGAAGATCTCCTGTGTGGAATGAGGAGATGATCAGTGCCAGGTGGTTGATGCTCAAGGTTTTGAGGCACCTTCCACAAGAGCATCAAGGGCTTGGCAGGTTCCAGCTAACCTGTCTGGCTGGATAAAGTTGTTGTTATTGGTTCTACTGCTGCTGGTGCCTGACAGACACAGCCCCTGTGTGCTCTGAACCACATCCTTGTCTTGCTGCTGCCTATTAATATCCTCTGCATATGTGACATGGGAGGAGGCTGTCACTCCTGTGTCACTCACTTGCCTTTCCCTGTCACTGGAGAATATATTCTTTTCTGTTGGAATCCTAACAATAATCCAGGTTACACATTCTCCAGGCAATCCTGGCAGCTAAGTGGACCAGACAGAGCTGGAAGAGAAGGAAGAACGAGCAACCATTTTATGTCTTTGAGCATGTGTAATAAAAATATCTATTAACTCCAGCACAGAGGTCAGATTTCCTTTAATTACAATATTGGAAAGAGGAACACCTGAAAGAGCAGCATCACACATGAGATCAGGCTCCCCTGCATGAGGAGAGTGAGCTGCTGTTGATTAATGAAGTACTGCAGATGGAGAGACTGTTCTGATCCATTTGGCTAAATCAGTGCTAAGTTGCACAGGTATAAATGGCCCCCAGCACTCTGGTGTGCAGACAGGTTCACCTCACAAAAGAATACTCACAGCAGTAAAAAAAAAAAAAAAAAAAAAAATCCAATTAGTGTCTAAAAATCCCAAGACATGATACTACTTGGGGAAAGAAAAAAAAAAAAAAAGAGGGGGAAAAATCTCCTCTAAGGCTTGATACCTTGACAACCAACAGATAATATTTTGCTTTTATTGTCTACAAAGTAATGAGAAAGTGAGAAGAGCTGTGAGTGTGGGTGTCTGGGTGAGCTGCTTCAGCACAGGACCGAGGCACTGCAGGGTGCAGCAGGACTGACACCTCCTCATTTAAACTCTCCCAGTGCTTGTTCACTGCAGTGCCAGCACAGATGCCAACCACTGCCAGCTCCCCCCAGGCAAGGTCAGTCCCCAGTGAGCTGCTTCCCCTGCCCAGCACCTCAGCTGGTGCTCAGGGCAGAGAAAAATCCCCCACACAGCTCCCACCACAGCAGAGCAGCTGCAGAGCTCCCGTGGGAATTCCCTCCTGGACCCTCTGAAGAACAGTTTATTCCAGTTCCTTATTAATCTTCCATCTGTCATCTCCAGAAGAGCTGGAGTGAGCTGTGCTGGCTGCAGAACCACAATCAGCTTCTCCAAGGGCTCCTGGCAGGTGCTGGGGCTGTCCCACTGTGGTCCTTTTGGATCCACTTGGCAAGCTGCACCTGCAGCGTGACTTGGGGATGGTGGGCATCTCCAGCACTTTGAGTCAGGTCCAACAGGACTCCTAAGAGAACATTCCTTCCACAAAATCAATGCCAGATATTTATTTTTAAAGTATCTTTGGCCTTTGCACCACAGGTACAAACCAGAGAGTGCTTCCTCTCTGCTGCCACACATGGAACAGGGACCCAGCTCTGCTTGGATCTCTGCCCCTCAGGCTGCACTTACTCCACCAGCTTTTGTGTGACCCAAAGAAGCTGCTCTTCAGAGCCCCACCAGAGCTGTGCTGCATGCTCAGTACAGAGCAAAGTGAGGGATTCCTATTTTATTCCCTTTGAGTCTCACAGAGATGGAAGCTTTCAAGAAGAAGAGACCAAAAGAGACAGAAAGGAGAAAAGAGGAATTTTAAACCACCTTAGGAGATTTGGAAGTCGGCTTTTCTGTACATACCTCAAGCATAATTCACCTCAACTCCCTTCAGCTCATCAGCTGAACCAGAGGACACAGACTCAGACCCCATCAGGGTCTCCTCCTGAGGGACAGCCTCCATCTCTGCTCTGTGTGACAGGACAGCACCCAGGGAAGGGCTGGGGCTGGGCCAGGGCAGGCTCAGGGTGGATTTCAGGAAAGGTTCTTTCCCCAGAGGGTGCTGGGCACTGCCTAGGGAATGGCACAGCCCTGAGGCTGCCAGAGCTCCAGGAGCTCCAGGGATGCCCAGGCTGGGATTGTTGGGGTGTCTGGGCAGGGGCCAGGGGAGGGACTGGGTGATCCCTGGGGGTCCCTTCCAGCTCAGGACATTTTGGGTTCTGTGAACTAAGGCCTAGGTCTGGCACAGTCATTATTAATAACATTGAATCCCAATGCATCTCATACACAACAGCAAGAAGCTCCAGATTTTTGCTTCTGCCTATGTTGAGGATAAATCTGAACACACTGGAGCCACCTGGAGCACTGTGGGTTTCTGCCCTCATTGTTTTAGTGCCCAGGACAGAAGGAATCCTGGGGGAGCTTTGTGCTCCCAGCTCCCTTTCATGGAGGAGGCTCCTCTCCATGACAGTCCCCTTCTCCTGCCAACACAGGTCCTGGAGTCCTGGAGCAGAGGCTCCTGGGGGGCTGCTGGTGCCATGGGGTGCCCACAGAGCAGGGACAGGGCTGTGTCTGGGTGTGTCCCAGAGGCAGGGACAGCCAGGGATGGCCTGAGCCCAGCAGGCGAGGGAGGAGCGTGTCCCACACCCACAGCCTCAGCCCTTGCTGCCCTCAACCACTGTGGGAAGGGTTTGGGAACTACAAGGGGGAAACTCCCTGGGGAAAGACTGCACATCCTCTGGAAAGCCACTGTCACTAGCAGGCAAGTGGCCTCACCTCTGCCCTTTGCAGGAGAGAAAGAAATTATCCCCAGGAGCCCCCGGGAGGAGCGCAGCCCGTGGCACACTGCACCTCATGCGTATCTTGTTTATTCTAAGTGGAGCTACAAATCTGTCGAGTGAGCATTTTGTTTTGATTAAAAATTAATAGCTGCTTTTGACCCAGGTGGATTAATTTCACTTTCACTGAGTATCAAGTTAATTGACACAAACTACTGTCAGGTGAAAGAACCAATTAACAAACTGTGAGGAGGACTCCTCTCCCCCTCCTTTCTCCTCTTCCCCAAATGTTGTTTTGACTGAAGAGTTGTTTTTTTTTTCCCTTTTAATAGGAAAAAAATTTATTTCAGCAGAATGAGATTAATTACTTAACAAAGAGAGGAACAAAAGGAATGGAGGGTGGAGTTCTCCCTCCCTCTGAGCCCAGGTGCAGTGGGAGGATGCTGCAGAGCAGGGCTGGAAGAGGGGCCCTGCTCCTGCCTCTGGCCTTGCTCTCACCAGTTAGCTGCCACTTCCAAGATTATCAGTCAGCAGGGCTGGGAGGTGGCTGGGGCTCCTGCAGTGTGGCAGAAATCCTTGATAATGTCCCCGGGATACAACAGCAAGGTCACTGGGACAGAGAGGGGCAGCATCCTTCAGAGCACAGAAAACCACAGAGCAGTGGGAGCCACACAAACCTCCCACTCCCAGGTTTTATATTTAAAATATATTCTGTAATATAAGTATTTTATATGTATGTGATATATATTATTTATATACTACAAATAGTTTATATTGAAATCAGGTTTTATATTGAAATCAGGAGTTCTCTGCAGCAATGCATTATGGAGAGGAGCATGCAGCAGCCTAGGAAAATCAAAGTAGTTCCTTATTTGCTGTCTGTTAAATGTAAGCCAGCCCAGGCTGTGCTGGTTGAGCTGCAGGGATTGTGTTCCAGAGGCTGGAGCAGGGAATGGCTGACAGGGCTGGCACAGGGGCTGCTGCTTGGCCACCCATGCCCCGTGGCAGAGAACTGGACTTGTGCTTCCAGTTTCCAGGCTGTCAGCACAGCTCTGAGGAACTCAGGGGTACATGTGCTATAAGCAAAGTGACTTGGACTTCCAAGTATCACTTGAAACTGCCTTGTGCTAGAGAAGGTAAATCCCTGCAGGAAGGAGGAGGCACTAAAAGCATGTTGGGTATGCAGCTCCATTAAAATCAAAACTAGCTGGGCTGCCTGATTTGCTTATGCCCTTCTAAAAATCCCATAAGAAACTTCTTTATATCTCCATCTAAAACCCTTGTCCTTCAGCATTCACGTGATCTGGACATCTCAACATTGTATGTCTATTAAGAAAATTAAATATAGTTTCCTAGATTGTCTGGGCTTAAAAATCCATTTCAAGCTGCTAATGCTGTGGCTAAAGTTTTATTATAGAAGTTGCTTAACTAGGCAAATATTTTCAGTTATATATATTTTCCCTTTACTTACAGAACTCATAGCACTTCATTTATCCCCCTGAGACTGTTTGTTCAAATCATTCTTTTACATCCTTAGCCACTATTCTACCCCAGGGACCACCTACAAGCTTTTGCCATTATTAATTTTTTATTCAAAGAAACAGCCAGAAAAGCTGTTAAGGGGGGGAGAGGGAGAGAGAGAAAAGAAGAAAACAGGACAGAGATTTTGCCCAGGCCACCTCAGCTGGCCTCCTCCTTCACTTGGACCTGATATTCTTTCTTGCACCTCTGAAAACCTTTCCCAAATGCTGCTTTCCCCACCTGCTAATGATGTGCAGAAGGGAGAAGCCCAATTTTGGTATCTGCAAAGGAAAGCACTGACTGTGAGCTCCTCAGATACACAGATCTTGAATTTATATATGGACACGATGAGAAGGCTAAAAGAAATATCTAAATAAAGGTGTGAAATACCTACAACAGAGACAGAAAGGGTTTGCAATAAGCTAAAATGGGAGCATGCAAAAGTTCCCCTGCCCAGAGGGGGCCTGGCTGCCCCCAGCCTTTTTGTAGCACCATCAATTCATTAGCAGAGCTGAGCCTGAAAACCCTGCCACTGCTCCACGTGTGTCCACTCATTACCTGTGGGCCTTCAGTGATCATCTGCTGGGGAAGGACTACAAACATACCTGGCTGCTCTGACATACAGAGAGCCAAGAGAAAATGAAAGGAGGAAATTGCAATTCGATTCAGTGCATATGGAGAAGAAAGAGCCATCGTTTCATATGCACTGGCTTATCCTTCCCTTTGGTTTATGTTAAAAAATATACAGTATTAGCTGCCCTTTCCTCTGGGGAAATGAGCAGCATAGGTAATGGAAACCAATAAAGAACTGTCATGTGTTACTGCAATCTATCTGCATTTAGGTGATTCCTGTTCTGTCCCACCTCTGACCAAGGGGAAAAGCAATTGTTCAAATGAAACCAGGTGACAAATCCTCCCAATCATTTCTTCCCTTCGCGTCTTCACAATCAGAACTCTGAGCTGAAAACCACCAAGATATCTCAGCACTGAGCACTTCAACACTCTTGGGAAATGCTTTACATAAGGTAACAAACCCACAAATGATCCCACATTTCTGAGAGAACATCAGATGAGATCTGGCTGGCTACTGAATATTAAAAGATACACCCAAACCCCCCCTGCAGATGAATTTGCCATAGCATAACCCTTCTTATGACAGACCCCAGTGGTTACACTCCCATCACCTTCTTTTAGACTTTTAAACTACAAGTGATTCATGTTAGAATGTGCAAAAAGAGGCAAGATGCTGGATTTGTTAGGAGCAAGACCAGGGGAGAATTGCTCTGCCAGGGAGAAGTGCAGTTCCCGAGATGGATTGCAGTTTTTACTTCCTTGCCCATCACAGCCCCTTCCCTGTTAACTGTCCTGACACCTGAGCAAGGGCACTGAGATAGTTTTTTATCCCAGATGTAAAAATGGGGCAAGAACAAACATGCTCAGGTTTTCAATCAGGCCTTAGCCAGGCAGTCTGGCAGTGTGACCTGAACTGTGACTGTCCAAGGGACACAAATGACACAGCCCTGGCAATTCAAATTCCAGGAGCCCCTCCACTGACTGCAAATTAAAGGAAAGGGTCAACTTCATTTAGCACTGACTTCTGTCTTCATTCCATGCTCAGAGGATGCACTCAGGCTAGAGCCTTAGCTGATGCAAATCAAGAAAGCTCAGTAGCAATCAGTGTTGGACTGATTTATAACAACTGCAAGTCTAGCCCCTTACAAGGTCAATATTAGCAAAAGAAAGAAGGGAATGTGATGGTATTTAGTGTGGATTTTAAAGCAAGACACTCCACAGTGGGGGAAGGAGCATTTTACATGGGAATTTTTCATTATGCTTTTATGGTGGTGGGAAATCACACACACTAGAATATGAATCTGTAACTAATTAAAGTAACTAATTAAAGAGCTCTTCAAAATGTGCTTTATCTTGAATTCCCTTTTTCCTGCTTTGCTGTTTCATTGTTCTTCATGTCCTTAGAAATTTATCCAAGTCCTGTAGGCAGCAATCAGTTAAATAACCCAATGGTGGTTTATTGCTCAGCATATTGCTGGGGCCTTCTACCTCTTACAAATGTGAATCAGTGTTTCTGCACTTGTGAAAATGTGCTTAGGAGTTTTCTTACTCAGTGACTCCTGCAAAAAGGTGAAATAAAGTATCTGTCACTGCAACTGCTTCTCCATTGGTGCTGAAATTAATTATTTCCACCCCTCTCAAATATTCACCACCTTTACTGAAATCCAGAAAAGTGCAGTAGCTGGTCATTATCTAAAGAGAAAAAAAGACTTTAACAACATCTAGAGATAAGCATGAATGCCTCCTGCTAGAGGGATCTCTTCCTAACTAGTTCTGATACTTCAGGAAAGTGGAATCACTTGTCTGATGAGCTGTGGCCTGGAATCTTTTTCTGCTGCCGGGTCCTGAGTGAGCAGTCACATGAAAAAGCTCTGAAGTTCTTAAATGAGAATCCCTAGAAAGCCTGACTTGATTGATTTCCTTCACTTGGATGGCAGAGGTAAAACTCTGTGGTGGGACACAGAGAAGTCAGTGGTGATGCACAATCCTGACCAGCTGAGCTGTTGCAGTGGCCAGGCTCCAGCCTGGGTGGCACAGGGAATATTCCTGCTACAGCACCCCCTGACACAGCCATCCCTATCAGGTGCTCCAGAACACAATTTACTGAGATGTACATGTGAAAGGAGTTTGTTTTACAGCACAAGTTCTTGAGATGAGATTGAAGCCCAAAGCCCAGCTCAATTTATGTGAATTTTTCCTGGTTATGCAGACTACAGTTTATAGTGATGAGAAATTTGAGATTAAAAGAACATGAAAAACACAGAAATGACGACAGTTTGTGTTTTGCTTTTATGTTATATCCCAGCTTTTCAAATTAAAAAAACCCTGTCAAACAAAAAAGCCCCAACCACTACAACAATTCTTTGCTATTTTTTCTTTTGTAGTTATTGGCAGTGGCAAAAGTATGAGAACACACTTTTAAATTTGTTCTCCCTCACCTGGAAGCAGATTGACACCTTTGCCATTGCAGAGATCCTCTTCCTGTTAATAAAAAGGCAATTTCTTTGGGTAACAAAGCCACGGACTTCTGGCAGTAAGCCAGGAAGCTTAAAGAGAAACCTTGAATTCTGCAAACATAGTAGACAAGGGACTCAGCTTAAGAAAAGATTTCATCTATCAACTAACAAGAGGCTGGGGTCATGAAGTAGGGTATTCTTTATACTTGAGAGAGCAAGCTAAAAGTCTTAAAAATGTGCAAGGAAATTCTGGCTGGAATGTTCTCCCTGTGTAACAGGCTGAGGCTTCCAGGAGGCTTATCATTCCTCCTGACAGTCTGACAGGACTGTGTAATACAGAAGTTTAGCAGTGTGGGCAGGTTAAATTATACTAGGCAGGAGAAATCATTTCAATGTGAATCGAAGCATTTACTCTTGTCCACTTCCAGCTCCAGCTTGTTATTCTCTGCAGCCCACAGCTTCATGTTTCCAGCAGAAAAGCTTCATTTTGAAGTGCATGTTAGACAGGGGGTGCTTTGGTTCTAGGACTTGCTGTTTGCTCACAAAACATCCTCAGCACACCACTTAAGTGTGACTTGGTTCCTGCTCATCTAGTAATTTTCTATGTATATTTCTATGTATTATTCTATGTATTATTTTTTAATGTCTTTAGCTGGTATGGCAAATATTGTGGTAAACAGATTATATATTGAGCAATGTGGTTATGGGAAGTTTTGACTAAACCTTAGTGAATTTATGTAAAGAAAATAGTCTTATGAATAAGAATGAACTTCCAGAAAAATGTGTCATTCCCCTGTGAAAAAGGGCAGAGTAAAGAGCATTTTCAGCTTCAGTTCTTTATTCCTGCTGGAAAAACACATACAGCTGCTCAGCTCAGCCCCCCCAGCCTATTTCAGGGAGTCACAGAGTCACTCTGATTTTTCTCCCTGTCCCAGCAGTCCAAAGCATCAGCTTTCCTGCTTTTCCAGAGTGCTGCAATGCACCCCACAGCCCAGCCCAAATGACACACAGCCATTGTCCCTAAATCTAGAAGGGAAACCAGTCCAGATACCCCCTGTGTTTAAAGAAATACCTGCAGAAATGCTGCTGGGCTCCTGTCCCTGGAGCACTGTGGCCATTTTGAGCTGTGAGGCACCAGCTGGAACTAGAGAGTCTTGAAGGTCCCTTCCATCCAAACCCTTCTCTTTTCCTCAGTGTCTGTAAAAGTAGGGTGACCCCTACACCAAATGGAATTCATTTTTTGTGTCATTAGCACTTCAGAATAAGTGGACACTCGTTATTGGTAAATGACAATGAATTTATACTGAATTACATGCAGCATCTGCATTAGTAGCCAATGAGTCCATTCTGATTAATGTGAGCATAGGAAGTAGCAGGGAGTGTGTAATGATTTGCTACAGCAGCTCACTGAAAGCTCTTTAGTCAGGTTTCCCATTAACAAAAACAAGCATTAAATTACTTAAAGACAATCATTAATTTAAATAAGTATTTTGTAACCATACATATAAATCAGGCACAGAAAAGAAACATAGAAAGTGCCCCAGTTGTCACATCAGCTAAAACCCCAGGAATGCACAGTGCCAAGTGGTCACCTCTCATTTTCCTGCCCCAGGACCCCCAGAAATCACATTCTGGGCCAAGAATCACAGATTCAGGCACCCCACAGTGGATTTTATGGGGGTGAATCCTAAAAGGCAGCAGTCCCTGCAGCCCAGCAGCCCTGGGAGATGCTCTGTGAGCAGACCTGGCAGGTCCCACAGGGCAGCCTTCTGCCCCAGGGAATGCTGGCTGGGATGAAAACAAGCAGCATCAGAGGATCTTGGAGATCTCTGATCCCAGGGAGCACTGCTGGGCTCCAGAATGTCCTGGAGAACACCCTGACCCCCACACGTCCTGTCCCATTGGCACTTGGGCTGCCCTGCTTCAAAACCAAAACACAAATCACCAACAGCAGCCAAACTAAGAAATAAAACAAACCAAAACCAGAAATAAAACAAACTCTGAATGCTGGACATGGGATCTGGGAGACCTGTCCTTCCTGACATGAATGATTTATTTATTCATGGGGAGGAGGGTGGAACAAGATGATCTTTAATGTCCCTTCCAACCCAAACCACTCCCTATTCAGAATTTGCATTTACTTGTATTTAATTCCCCCTTATTGTCATACAATGTAATTTATTTTTATCAAAAGATTTGGGAGTAAGGATGGTTTCTGTCTGTCTGTCTGCACTGTGCCCAGGTGCACAGGAACCCAGTGTGGATGGGGTTTCTGAGGCTGCTCCAAGAAACAGCAGCACAAAACCAGTAGAATATTACTTGGATTTCAGGCTTCTGTTGCCAAATGTCTCCTGTGTTGAACCTCATATTTACACTGAAATGGAGCCCCAAAGACCATGCAAGGAATAAGGTGAGAGCTGTTCTTGTTCTTGGACCAGGAGAGAGAAACAGAAGCTCCTTGGTGATCCTGATGGAGCTGCTCTTCCATTGCATTTCTGATGGCACACTAACATCCTAACTCCCATCTTCCACCAGGTTTGGATTCTCCTGGGATTCTCCTGCTGTGGGTTTCTGCCATATTCAACTGCCCATCCTTGTAGTGCCCCCTAGCACTGGACTCCCCCAGCAAAGTGACCCTGGCAGTGTAACCAAGAGCAGGGGCTGCACTGCACAGGGCTGGAAGGGTCTATTTATAGAAATAATAATTATTTTCATAAATAAAATTAAATATAATGTAAATAAGTACATAAATAAAATTTATAAAAACAAATATAAAAGAAATGTAATTAATTAATAAATATAATTCATTTAAAATAAAATAGAATTTAATTTCTACTATTATATTATTATAATTTATAATATAATTTAATGTAAATATAATTTATTGATAGAAATAATTTTTATATAATAAAAATATGTATATAATATTTACATTCTGCCTCTTCAGCTCAGGGCAGTGGAAGGGCTGGAAGGGTTTTGCACAGGGCTCTCAGCTCCCACCAGCAGGTAAACTGGGAAGCAGCATTCAGGAGGCTGAGGGGATGAACTCCCCTCACTCTGTGACTGATGGAGCTGCAGCCACGAGGTTGGAACCAGAGAAACCACAAAGGAAGGAGGAACACACTCAGGCTGCTGCACTGAGCTCATATCAATGCCTGAGGCAAACCCAGCTCCTGGGGGTTTCAATGCTCCTGCAGGCCAGGAACAAAGCAGGACACAGGAGGGGAAACACCTGAGCTGGGAGGCTGGATGGCTCCCAGGGCTGCCACCAGACTGTGTCCCCTCAGGGGACCTGCCCCATGTCCCACCCCTCTGCTCAGTCTGACACCTCTCCTCATCTCCTCTCCTCATCATCATTTTGCAAAACCAACCAAAGAAAAAAACCCTCTAAGTGCATTAACAGGAATCCCCAGCAGTGTCCTGGCAGCACATAAAAATGCCATCAGAAACCAAGTTTTCTAAATGAGGTTACTTGTAAACATTTGGCATGCACGGTCCAAAATTCACCTCTATGCTCCTTCCCAGTCTCTGGCTGAGGATTTGTGCTCCATGGGCAGCTCAGAGCCAATAAAGCAGCCATCTATCAGCCCCTGAAACAAACTGTACCACCCATGTGTTGGCAGAAGCTCACAGTTTGAAAATGTTTCATGTCTTACCCATTCCTAGAACAGCCCCTTTCTCTGAGATTATTATAGACTATCACTCATTCTTCAGTTTGTCTAGGATCTGCTAAATGTTTCTCTATAAATTCATCACTTGCACATTCACAGCCATGCACTAACTGCTCAGTTTTTCCCTGAAAGTAAGGAATTTGATATGATACATAAGTCACCATCAACTCCACAGGATTAAGTGAGTTATTGCATCTTACAGGACAACTGGTTCCTACAAATGATACCCTGGAAAATGACATTATCGCTCAGTGATTTGGTTCAATCTGATTGCTACAGTTAATGTAATAATGTAACTCAATTAGGATGCTTTTGTTATGAATGAACAACCTTGTTTAATATTGTCTGCCTGTCCAGAGTCGGCTGAAATAGGATGTTGAGGCAGCCTGCAAAGCCCAGAAATTCAGTGGTGCATTTTCAGGAGAGAGATCAGCATGAATTAGAAAGCCCAGGCAATTTTTAAAGACAAAAAGGTCTTGCTGGTGTTTCCTACTAAAAGAAAATTACAAACCAGGCATCTGTGTAATGCCTGCAAGCGATTCCAGACTTTTCAGAGAGGTCACAAGCAGGCTTGCAGGAGTCAGTGAACACAGACTGACCCTCATTTCCAAAGCAAAGCACATCAGGTTCACCTTGAACCAATTCTCCCCCATTCCAGCTCCCCAGTAGCTCCCAGTGTGCAGACAGACTCTGTGCTGCAGAGTCCAGGAGCCACATCACAGTGTGCCCACACTGGGAGCCTGGCAGAACCTGCCAGCTGGCAGATAAACTTGTTTGGGAGCTTTCCCTGTTTTCCTTCTGTGTGGTGCCTTCTGAGATGCTTCCAGAACATTCATAGAGTTCCCCACCAACACCAGCCAGGGTCAGGGTCTGGTTTCTAACAACTCCCACTCCCTAACCCAGAGCATCTCTGCCATCTCAGAGCCACCTCCTTCACCAGAGAACCCAGGGGCTCACTGGAGGGTGACAGGGCAGGCACAGGCTTTGGGACAAGGGGCTTCCTTGGCTGGCAGTGCCCCAAGGGAGCAGGGAGGGAGAGGTTTTGCCAAACCTGCCCTGGATTAAGGGGAAGATGAAAGCCCAGAATGATCTTTACTCTGTTGGTACCTGCAGGCCCAACTCTAATTCAAAGCACGTGTTATTCTCCTCACTTCTGCCTTGTCTGGGGAATTTGTGGAATCCAAGAGCCATGGTAGCTGTGTTATACCACTTCCAGGTCCACAATGCCCTCCCTGAGCTGCATGGAGAGAAGTATTTAGAGAACCAGCATGGTCCTTGCTGGAATCCTTCTCAATTCATCAGTGCATGCATTTAATTTCCTGTCTCCTTGTTTTCAGCCTGTCCTTGGACATGTTTGTGAGAAACCTGAGACGGTTACATGTGTTGTGGCCTCCAAGACTATTAAAACCATTAAATAACTGCTGTAACTTTGTTCTATATGTATTTTTTTCCTTCTCTTTCTAAAGAAACCTCCAAAGAAATGTCTCACCTTCTCAGCTCTCAATCCCAAGCCTTTTCCTTTTCAAGGAAAAGTGAGAACAGACATTCAGGAATGGGGAGCATGCCTCATACATGATTATAAAACCTGATTTGTAATGAAAAACAGATGTTATTCAAGAGCATAAAGTGTATATGAATATTCTGCTTGAATAACATATAATCCTTAAAGAACACTTTGTATAACCTAGATATGTTTGGCCATGGCCAGACTCCAAGATCCACAGACTGAATTTCTGTCTCTGTCTCCACACACACAGATCTCACGTGCCCACTCATCAATACCAGTAACTCACCTCCCAAGCTCAGATCTAACCAACAGCAGCTCCATGGGGCTGTGGTGACCACAAGAATTGGGCCAGCACCTTTCAGGACACAGATTTCCTTTCAGGACATCTGATATTTTGTGTGGATTGTGTACAGACACTTGTGTGAAATGACAGAACTTCTCAATCTACTGAGAGATCAGTTCAAACATTCTAAATTAAGTTTCAAATTCTCATCTTTCAGGACAGAGAGAGCATGTGGGCACATGCACTGTGTGCAGACACAGACACACATCTTCCCTGAGTTTGAAATCACAACTTGCTACGTGCAAGATCAGAAAAGCACTCTGTGATTTCACTCACTCTGTGCCAGTGGCACCTGAAAGTGAAATCTTGCCTGGCATTCCCACGTACACCCTTCATGGAGCCACTTTGATAAAAGTTTTGCTGCACATAAAAAAGAAGATGTAACACTATAAAGTGAACAAGGAAAACTATCTATCATTTGGAATGTCTTTCTTACTGTGATCTAAGCTGCTGGGAAGGCTTTAGGAATTTGCATGTTATCCTTAGAGATGTCTGAAAGTGTCTCTTCTGTTTCTTGTACAGCACTGAGCACATCACCAGCTTTAATCTTTAATCTCTTCTTCTCTCCTCCCCTACTGAGAATCAAATCCTACAATCCAGGCACAGGTAAAACTCTTGGGCACATAATAAAGTTTGGCTCCGAGTGTTGCAATTAGGATGGGAATATTTATTGCCAGGAGTGTGTAATACCAAAAAAACCTGCAAATCACTATCACATCCTGAAACTTGGCTCTAGATCACAGAAACAGAATGCTTTGGGCTGGAAGTGACCTTAAAGCCCATCCCACTCCCCCCCATGCCATGGGCAGGGACACCTTCCACTATCCCAGGCTGCTCACAGCCCTGTCCAACCTGGCCTTGGACCCTGCAGAAAAAGTGGAGTGCACCTGGGATGGCAGGGTTGACCAGGGAAAGGTGGGGATTCAGGGCACTCTGGAGTTGGAATGGGATGATCTTTAAGGTCCCTTCCAACACAAACCATTCCATGACTCTGTGAGCCCAGACAATCTTGTCCCAACAAGGCCACGAGCTGCCCACCCCATCCCTCCTCTCATCTCACAGTAAATACAAATGCAATTCAACACTTCACAAGAGAAAACAAAAAAGCTCAACAAAGAAAATTGGGTTCTTTCCATTCTTCCTCCATCTGCTAATTCACAGAACAACAGAATGAGGACAGAGGAGACCAACTTGGAGGATTTCAAACACACACAATCCCTGCTTACCTTACAGAAACACCCTTTATAACTATGTACCTTTTGCCTGAAATTATTATAGATATTAGTGCTGCTGTAGGGAGGAGAGCTTGTGGGCAGCACAGACATGTGTTGTAGATATTTATAAAACCACCAGGAGGCTGCAATAAAATTATCATGGGGTATATATTATGCTTTTTCAAGAAGCATTTAAAACCACTACTATGTTCAATTTAACCTCTCCCCCAAGTTTCCTCAGCACACATTTGTCTGCATAGCTATACCTCTAATTTGGAATGTCAATATATACAAACAGACACATTGCAAATAATGTACATCTAATAAACAGATATGTTCAATGAAAGCAATATCTATGATTTTCATAGCAGGCATCTGTATACATGAAAACACATGCTGCAAAATAATGCACGTGCAGATAAGCTAGGGCTGGTATTCTAAAGTCCTGTTTGAGGACACTAATTGCTTATATAAAAATGATAAAAAATTAAAATACTGGGCACAGGTGTGTGCTTCTACAGGTGTAAATATGACTCTGCACATATGCACAGAGTAGAAAATCGAGTGCAACGTGAGCATACGCTCATAACATCAGCATTTGCTGCATTTGCATATTCCATACTGGTTATGCACTATGCTCCATGCCTGTTACACGTTTAACACATACCATTCCACGGCCCTGGATGCTTTTTGCTCTCAGTTTGGATCTTCATACAATGGTTTTATTTTTATCCCCACAGGACAGCCTGCAAATGACACTTTTAAAGCCCTGGTGGCTGAGCAGTGTCTCGAGACACTGATGTGACAGTGCTGGGGCTTCCAGCATGCCAGGGACCCTCGGAGGGGCATCTGTGCCAACCTGCCCTGCCCTGCTCCAGCTCTGCATTGTTTACTCACTGCCAGGAGCTGGGCTGGAGCCCTGGGGACAGCAAAACCTGTCTGGGCCATTGACATTGAGTATCCTTGGTGCAGCGAGTCAGGACCTCCGAGGTATCCGTCACTGCGGCTGCCTGCAGGCAGGCTGGAGCCAAGGAACTTGCCTGAGCAGCTAGTAAAATTTTAATGCACTCTGTAGTGTGGTCATGTCATACTCAGTTATGGCAAATAATCCCAGATGCCTGCAGAGGTAAAATGGAGCTGTAATGTGCTTGCCTCCTAACCCGAGCTGACAGCAATGATGTACGACTACCATTAGCGGAAAATATCACTTCAACTAACCCATGATCCAGCTCCGCTAAGGGTCACATTATCCAGGAGGAACAAATTACACTCCCAAAGTAAATACAAATTTTCTACACGAAATGGGTACCAAAAAAAAAAAAAAGAAAAAAAAAAAGGGAAAAAGGGAAGGGTAGCGGGGCTGGGGGAGGGGAGGGGGCAGGAGCACAGGTTCCTGTGCCGAGTGACAGCGGTGACAAAGGACGGGACCAGCCCGGGCGCCGCATCCTCCACAGCAAACACGCCGGGCTCGCTTTAGTGCCACTCTAACTGCAGGGACCCTCCGTGTGGCACGGCAAATGAATAAAAAGGAGCCTTATCTTCCCTCCTAATGGGCCTTAAACAGTAAGGAACACTTCCCGACTGCCGGAGCCTGGAGAGCCTGGGTGATCTTTCACCCCTGGGGCAAGGCGGAGCTGCTGCGTTCTGCAGAGTTAAAAAGACAACACCTGTACAAATATGCAGGGTAAATGGCCCTTGTGGGAAACATCCCAGCTTTGCAGGAATAGTTTTTGGAATAATACTGAGGAATGGTTTCTCTAATCCTACCCTTAGCCAAAATAAATATGTGCCAAGCAGTAAGACAGCAGTATCCCACGACCTGAAGTGATTGATGGAAATTGGGTTCTCAGCTGCTGTTTCCCCTCCTTTGCCAAACGTGCTGCTTGGTAGCCACCATCCGAGGGGCTTTCAGCTCCCTCCTGTGAGCACTGCCCTTCCTGGAGCACAGAGAGGCTGCATGGCCTGACAGCTCCTCAGCCCAACCTGTCCCCAGAGCCCAGAGATCTGAGCTGGGGAGGGCAGGATCCCTCCACCAGCCCCCAGAGCTCCCACATAAAGCCCATATTGAACCAGTCCCCCTTCAGGAACCTCAGGGCCTCCCAACCTCACAGGAACTCTTCTCCAGTGGTTCCTTGCTGTTCCCTGACTGGGAGAAACATCAATGTCTCACACAACCTAAGGACACACAGCAATTTCTTTCTTCTTCTTACTAGACTGGAGTTGACACACTTTACATTTTGAAGTTTTATCTAAAAACCACCCCCAATCTTCCTATACCTGCACTTATGGTTGAGAAGTGTGAGGAACAGGATAAAAAAAAACCAAAACAACTCTGATGGCAGGCCCTTCTTTCAACAGCTCAATAAATGCTCAGAATTCCCTTTATAATGAAAGTTTTTCAGACTAGGAAAATTGTAATTTATTATTTATACTCCAGCAGTGCATAAACACCAAAGGGAAACCCTGGCAGAGTTTTAAACCATAAGAGTAGAGATATTACTGTAGCACTGCAGGGCCATAGGGGTATAAATGTATCTGGCTCCCAGCAGCTTCTGTGCCACAGCCCTGGCACCATCCAGGGGGATGTTTCCCCCTTGAAGTGCTACCCAAACTCTTCCTTCCCTCATTCCTCCCAGGGGTGAGGAAAAAATATCCCAAATACAGTTTTGTTTCCAAGCACCCTACTAAAAAAAATCCCAAACTGATGCAGCTGCTCCCATGAGAGTGGATTGCACCTGTGTAAAAATGTAATATATATTACATTTGTATATAAGATGGCATAAAGCAATTTCACCACTATTTAATCCATTTATGAGAAAGCTTTTGTAGAATGGAGAGAACACAGCCCTGTGCAAAGCAGCTGCCCACTCTGGCATTCTGTTTTCCAGCACAGTCAGTTGTGGGGGTTGTTCTGGGTTCTTCCTGCCCCTCTGGAAAGGACAATTTGCTGTGTCCTACCCCTGCTTTGGGGTGAGGAGGACAGGGAGCAGCTCTGCCCCAGCTGAGCAGGAAGCTCTGTGCTTTCAGCAGAGACATTGCAGCTCTGCAGGGCAGGAGGAAACACCTCCTGAAGTTCATGAACCAACAAACTCTGCATTTATCCAGAGCTATGCACTTACATGGTTTCAGCAGGCCCTTCCCAAGTTCCTCTTTGGTTTATCAGAGCATTTATTACTACCTAAATCAGTCAAGTTTGCAAAGTTGGGAAGAACTACAAACACACACAAACACATAAACATTTCTTTGTGTGGTTATTTAACCACCAAACACTGAAATGCAGCCTGTGCAATAAACTGGGAGACACACATCTGCCAAAATGCTACTCCAAAATGTCTCTCCAAAGCCCACACACAAAATAATTGGCCAAAAGTGCTGCAGAAACATCCAGAGGGTGCAGGTGTGAGTGCTTTGGTGCAGAACAGCCACCCCCATCCCTTTTACCTGGCCAGAGCAGGGTCATTTATGGTATTTCCCTTGCCATTCTTTGGTTTGTACCTGACTTAAAGCAATCAGATGTATCAGCATTATCATTAAAAATAATCTGATTCAAGAAAGATCATTCTTCAGCTCTCTTAGTGCTTTCAACAGCACAGTACTTTTCTCCTCAAAGAAGAAAATTTCCTTTCAAAGAGAACAATACTGAAGCAACACAGTCCCACCAGCACAGGCTCCTTGGCAAGCACAACACCTGCACATCCCAATCCCATCCCTCCCTTTGGTGCCCTCCCCTCCTGAACAGATGCCAACCCCTGACAAATTCAGGCACTGCTTTGGCTCTGTCCTCCCTCCCCATCCTGCACCAAGGGCACCAAAGCTGAGCCCAGTTCAGCAGGGACACCTCAGCCAGGAGCAGGCAGGCACTGCTGGCCCTGGAGACCTTGTTCCAGGGGGATTCAGGAGCCTCCTAAACTGCTGGGGTGCTCCTGAGATGAACACAGGACTGAGGCATCAATAGGGATGTTTTCCAGGCTGCACATCCCATCCAAGTACAACTCCAGGCAGAAGCAGCCCTGCTCTGTGAGCACTGCCAAGCAGCTTCCCTGATCAATGAAGTATTTTCCTAAGAAGTGAAAAATCACTGAAGGGCCTCAGATGGAGCCTTTAATTTTAAAATTAAACAGAGAGGTGAGAGGAGATGGTAGAGATGGAGAATAAAACCTCATATCTTACCTCATCTTTAGCACCTGACTTTCTTATCAGAGCTATTTGTATGTCTTTTCCAAACAAGATTTCCTTTGATTTTCAGAAGACAAACTCTGTGTTTGCAGTTATGTTTTTAATATTGTATTAATTACCATGGGTATAATTTATAAGATTGTATCAAGATATCAAAAGCTAATACAGTTGCACTTAAATTTGTCAGCTGTGCAATAGCTTGCCCTATTTTTAGATTATCAGCTCTGGAGACTTGCTCAAAGAGTAAGACTGACAGATTTTTAATGGAGAAAATCGGAGTTCCCATGGGATCCAGACTTTTTTCTGATTCAGTAAGAAATCCCAGTGGCATTTGCTGAAAGGATCCCAGGATGGAAAATGACATCTCTCTAAGAATTAGTGCTTCTCACTCTGATGCAAGTCTTCCAAATATACTCTCCCTCCACAGGCATGCCTGCTACCTCTTCAGACTTTTCAGCAACAGGAGGGTGAAATGTCTACTTTGAGTGCTCCAGTCCAGTCCTGTGTGTCAAACTGAAGGAGCATGAATCTATATAAATAGACAAATTATCCACCCAAAATATGTCATTTAAAATTGAGATGCTGACACAGCCTTAGCTGCAGCACTGCTAAGCAGGGGCTGCATCATTGTTTCAATTAAATATCCTTGTTTCTTTTTCAGGAGAAACCTCTGGAGAAACATCTCCTTTGAGGGCAGACACAGACAGAAAGTGGCTCCCAATTAAAGGCTGGGTTGGAGGCACAGCCATCACCTAGATCAGATATCAGCTGTGATATCACCAGACAGGCACGGGTCCAAGGGAGGGAGAAGGACCAGGCTGAGGCACTGCCTTTGCCACTGCCACCCCTCTCCACCCAGCTGCTCCTAAGCTCCCAGCTCCTGCTCCTTCCTTCATTCTGCTGCTCTGAGAGGCCCATCCAGGCCAGCTTCAACCAGCTCACCCTTCAGCCCCTCCATCTGCCACACACCTTTCCTGCTACTGATCTGCCATGCTTCATTCAAAGGCTCTGTTCTCTCTCCCTGGATTCCAGGTTTGATTTATTCTAGCAGAAATGTGTACCTATAGGCACTGTTTCTGCCTCTTGTGGATCTCCTCTGGAGGATCAGTGTGGGGTTGCCCTCCTAAATCCTAAATGAAGCAAAAGTGCTTCCTTTGCATTGTCTGAAGAGCGAGCGCAGAATTGCTCTGCAGCAATTAACCCTGCATCCTGCACACAACAGGCTATCCAAATCTGCAAGAGACAGTCCTAAAGGAAAGCAGATCTCCTCTTCCCACAAACATTTCAGGCCAAGCTGTGTCTGGAGGGAGGGGCACAGCCCCACAGCCCTCAGAACACACCGAGCGAGGTCCAACCAAGAGCAATTTGTCAATTCAGTGCCAGAACAGCTGCACAGCTGGGGGCCAACATCACCATGATAGAAGGCATTGGGTAAAGGATCTTCAAACCCCTAATCCTGCTGAGCACCCCCAGCTCCCCTGGCTATTCATGAAAACTGTTGGGCACCACTGATGAAATGCTCCCTTGGACAGGATCCACCAGCCTCGCTTCTCCCAGCGCAGTTTGCTCACAGGAACTTTTTGTCCTAAAAATGTTATTTTATTTAAAGCAGGAATTCAAAAATCTTCTGGGTCCTATTGAAAGAGATCTAAAAGATCCTGCCTGTCTGAAGAAAAGAAGTTTCTACTTGTCAGTTAAATAAAGGAATAACGCACAGCCTCCTTTATAGTGTGTACTTTACCTGTCATCCAGCAGCCCATTATCACGTCACGGCAGAGTGCACTTTCCTGCAGGTCACTTTGTTTAAAATGACATGGATAATGCACATGTCAGCGAGCTGACAGTCCCCACCGTCCTTCAGAGATAAAACCCAGCCACCAGTGCCTGTTCTTATCTGGGGTACATGCCTTGCTCTATCATCTAAGTCAGGCAGAACATGATTTCTCCAGAGAGCACTTTTTTCATTTCCTGATTTTAAGAAAATCAAATAAGCACCATTTGTCTTCATCTGAATATGCTTGACCTGCTCAAATGATGATGTCTCGCATTTTATAACAGGCTACATATGCTGAATTCAAATTAACAGCAGAACAAGGCCTTTAGATCTTTGCCTGGGCTGCCAGCACAGCCTGAATAAATATGCCAGGGTGAGCAGTCATCTCTCAGAACTGAGCTGTAGAGCTCAGAGATGGGTCTGGTTCTGACATCTGAAAAGCACTAAATTTTTAGGGATATTTGGGCCTGCACTTAATCTCATTTCATTAAGGGAAAGAGAAAATATGGATCACAGAGATGGAATACACATCTGGATTTTAAATGCTGCCCACACAAGTACTGGGGTACTCTTTGTGAAGTACAGTCTTGAGTCTCTCTTGTATTGTTCATCCTGAACCAGCATCTCCCCTCCATCCCCAAAAGCTGCCTCTGCCTTTTTATACAGGAGTGCTGCAGGAGAAAAAAATGAGTGAAACAGGCAGAGGTTCAGCTCCATAAATGCTGCAGTGACAGGAAATTACACTTTTAGTTCTGGGTGCCATAAACATAGAAGCTGAAATTCAGTTTATCATCTTCCTCTGCATAAGGAACATCCTGAAAATGAATAATCACTTCACAGGATGGAATGTAATGGTAATGCATTAAAAATTCATATTGAAAAGTGCAGGTTAATATTCTGTGCAAAAACCCAACAAAACCTCCCCTTTCTGTTGTCACACTGATTAACTCCAGTGATTAGTTCCCTTATGCAAGGAAAATCATTGCATTTCAAAGTAAACAGCAGTTCTTTAACATAGTTAGCAAATTATTAAGAAACATGAGGAAAAAAATCCTCTACTTGGGAAAAGAGCTGAAGGGCAAAGCTTTGGAAGTTATATACAGAATAGTTTGAATATTTCCTTTCTGTTACAGAAACCCTGTAGAAAACTGATTAAATTCATGGAAGGTGGTTTTTGTACTCATTGTTTCCCTCTGGATTTTACAGAATATTCTCACTTGGCTGTTGGGTGAGCTGCACACCAGCCTGGTCATCTCTCCTCTTCTTGGCCTGCCTGGGAGCTGGTTAACAGAACCACTCATGAAACTCTAACCAGTTCAACATTATTATAGAAACAATATTTTCTGACATTCTTTTACCCTCCCCTGACTTCCATTCCCCAATTTATCCAGGGAAAGAGGAGGCAAAAGTGATTCCATTATCAAAACATCCTTTAAGGCTCAACATGCAAATAAAAATCACAAAATCCAACCTGTAAATAAGAAATTTGACCAGTTTTTCTGTGATGAATATTTCAGTTTTTCCCAAAGAAAGAAAGTTAGTCTGTTCACAACATAAAATAATGGCTAAAAATATTCATCATTATGGATACCAGTTCTTAATTACTATTAGTCTTCTACACAATAGGCAGCATCAGAGACCATTCCCTGACTCTTTCAGCATTAATTTTTTCCCCTTTCCCACTCAGAAACCCAAAATCATGGAGATAGTGATCAGCAAGTTTTGTTACTTGACTTAATGTACAGTTTCCAAATGTTATTTCTAAAAAATAGAGATATCAACCATAACACTTCAGTTGGAGTTTCCAGGCCCTTGCCTGCAGAGAAGCACAACAGGCACTAACAGTGATTAAATAACTGTTAAGAAGTGCAAATGTGAGGGTTACCAACAGACTCAATTGCTGCTACAACTTCCAAGGGGAAGTGTAGCCATGGAAAGGGTTGGTGGTGAGACTGGTGTTCATAAACAACCCACACAGACCATGGCATCAATATGCTTAAAGATGAACTGTGTGGCCTCCAAAATATTCATTAGAATTCTCTTTCCTTGGAGGTCTATTCCAAAATTAAATTAGAGACAGAAATTTTCTTTATATAGAGATGCTTTAGATTAGTCCAAGAAGAAACTTTGAATAAGTAATAGATTAAGAGGAATAAGGGAATCCAATAAATTAGTTTTGCTCTCATACTGATTTTCTTTCTTACCTTTTCTTCTTGATCACTGTCGCTGTCACACTGAAACACAAAAAGAGAAAAAGCACAGGTAAGAGAAGCTTGCTCCAGCAAAAAGAAGATAAATATTTAATATTTCTGTGAACAGGATGGGTGATACATTCACAAACGTTGGGCATCACATCTGGCACCTTTAGGAACAAGTTCAGTCGCTGTATGGGAGGAAATTCCCCCCAGTGCTGTTGCAGAGGATACACCTCTGTGTTTGAATGATGACAAACCTGCCCTGCACACACCAAAGCCATTGCAAAGCCCTCTGCCAGCTCTCTCAGGGCCACAGGAGCTGCTGGTGCAGGGGCACACTCAGGCTCCACAACTGGATCAGGGAAGAAGACAAACAGCCTCAGAGGGCTGGGGGGTTTGTTTGGATGAGCAGTGCTGCTGATGCTGGCTGCAGTCCAGCAGCTGCAGGGGCTCCGTGGAGATGCTCAGGTGTGCCCAGCACACAGAGGAGCCTTTGCAAGGCTGCTGTTCCTCAGGAACACAAGGAAAGGTCACCCTGTGCCTTGGCTTATGGCTGCTGAGGTGAAGATTGCAGAGATCACAGGGAAGTAGGAACGTGCCCCAGCCACTGACTCCCCCAGGTTCTCTGGGAGAAGCCCAGACACCACAATTTTACAAAATGCTACTGGTAACTCCAGAGACTCTTGATATTTATCCAGTGCCATTGCTCACTTCTTAAATAAGTTTTACTGTTGTAGGAATAGAGCAGGACTAGATCCCTCAATGTTTCTGAAGGACAAGCATCAGAACCCAAACCACGTTTGCCTTTGCTGGAAGCACAAAAACTGTGCTGGAAACAGGACTCTGAGAACCCTGGAACTCACAGGTTTGAATTCTGGGTGCCTGCAGCTCCTTCTGTGGGTTTGTTTTGTTTCTATCTACAGCTGGAGGTTCTGGAGGAGGAATTGTCTGTATCACTCCAGACTGTGCTATGCACATCCCATGGCAAACACTTCCAAGGAAAACATCACCAAACAGGAGACCCAGGCTTTCCTGCCCAAGGACCAGCTGACTGTCAGGTTCTTAGAGCACTCAGTAAAGCTCTTTATGTACTTATATCTTTATGTATTTATATCTTTATGTATTTATATCTTTATGTGTTTATACCATCTTTGAGTATTTCTGTAAGACAACCAAATTGCTTTGAAATCAGTAATATTTTGTGAATTCCAAAGGTTAACTATACAGTGGGATGTGAAAAGAGAGAGCCAAATGCTCCCACAAATACACATACTTGATTTGCACAAATCAGCTCATCTTCTGTCTGTTGTTTAATTATAACTTTTCTGTTTCACTGGTTTTTCCCTTGTCTTCATCAGTACAGGGGGTGAAAAGGTGCCTTCCCTACACCACTGAGCTATGTACTAACAAACTGGAGCTAAGAACTATTTCTAGGTATTTTTAAACTAATTTTAAATGAAGGATAGATGAGATGAAATTACAATCTTCTTGCAGCTGATTTCAAATAGAAAAGGAAGTGAAATTTATTTAATAACTGAAGTGATTTATATAGCACTAGTTGCACCTATTTAATACCAGAGTATTTACTCTGGTAACAAACAAATGAGAAGAAACATGAAGACAGGGGGCAATTTTAGCTTTAATTTTGAAAACCTCACATGATGTTTGAATTAATGAAGAGTCCACTTAACTGACAAAAGGAAAGCATTTCTAGAACAGCATGGCATTGATATAAAGTACTCCTGCCTTACCCCATAAATACAGTGCATTTTGACTTCATCAGGACTGCCTGTATGAGATTTTGGTATGAAGGTGAGCAAGGCCCTGCATTTCCAAAAAAAGCAAACCTGTCCATGGATTTTAATCCATGAAAATCAGGGTACAGAATCAGAGAACCTCCTCAGCTGGAAGGGAGCCACAAGGATCATCCAGTCCAGCTCCTGGCCCTGCACAGGACATCCCCAAGAATCACAGAGCATGTCACAAGCATGAATGTCACAAAGATTTTCCATTTACTATTTCTGCTTCACAGCTATTGGAAAAATTCAGCTTTTGGGCTCTGTTAC
The DNA here is from genome assembly GCF_963513975.1 of Fringilla coelebs. Taxonomy (NCBI): domain Eukaryota; kingdom Metazoa; phylum Chordata; class Aves; order Passeriformes; family Fringillidae; genus Fringilla; species Fringilla coelebs. Next base: position 9,763,002 of record NC_140046.1, on the reverse strand, counting down.
CTTCTCCCCCCGATGGTCAGAGCCAGGAGCTCCCTCACCATGAGCCCCCCAGGATCCATCATCACACAAAGGGGCAATTGCTCCTTTCTTTGTGTCTCTGCCCACCCTCCAGGCAAACTCCAAGTCTTGATGAGACTGAATGCAAAAGTGAAAATAAAGGGGGCAAAAGGGATGTCTCAGCAGGCAAGGGCAGTTCCCTTTGAGCAGCAGGGTTCAGAGGGTTTCAAGGTGCCACCACTCCCGGTGCCAGGCACAGGGGCAGTGTCCTGTGACCCAGCTGTGCTCAGAGCACTCTGCAGCCTCTGCTTTAGCCCAGTTTTGGTCTGATTTAAAGAATCTCTCTGCAGTTCTTACTGACTCATAAGCTTGGAAAAGCTCAGGGTTTTTGTGTTCCCCTCGGCGTGGAGGTGCCTGGGGAGAAGAGAACTTGCCAGCCCTGACATCTGAATTTGCCAGGAGAACACTCCCCACACCCGCGCGAATCTGCAGAGCGCTGTCGGTGGGAGGCCATTTGCAGCAAAGTGTTAAACTCCACACCTCCTGCTCTCCCACAGTCCAGTTCTAATTTCAAGGTCTGCTTAATTCCACATCAAATAATTACTGCAGTACCCAGCAGCACCTTGTCTCCAGAGCTCAGCATATGGCGCAGGACCGAGCCCTACTGGTGCCCACGATGGAAGAGAGCGCTGCCAAGCCCATTAAAGCTGCTCCTGCTCCCTCCCAGCGTGCCCAGGAGTGACAGCTCTGTGCCTGGGCCAGCTGGGGTGCCTGCCAACGCTGCCTCTGCTGCACATGGCACTGGGAGCAAGCACTGCCATCCCTGCTCTTGAATTCCCACGCTGACCCCAGGACTTTGCTGGAGTGCACCATCCAATTTACAGCTCCAGCCTCCAGAGCCCTCCGTGCCAGCCCCTGGCAGAGAGGGATGATGGTCAAAGCCCTGCAGTTCATAAATTATGCAAAGGCAATAAATGCACTCAGCAAACAGCTCCCTGCCTCTGGCCAGCCTGGCTCTGGGGCAGCTCTTGCCCTCTCGCAGAGGGGCTGGGCACCAGGGCAGAACCCACTGCCAGCACTGCTGTCCTGGGCCAATGGCAGCGTCCTGGGAGCAGCTGGATGGAGGGAAAAAGGCAGGGAGGGGATGAGAGGGCTCTAAGCACTGCTCTGGGGCTGTATATCTGTGCAGCACCTCTGTGTGTGTGTGTGCAGGACACACTGTGCCCATCACACCGTTTGTGTGCAGGGTAATGCCAAAAAGGGACAGGAAAGATGTTTGCTGCTGGGGCTGGAAACAGAACTGGAGCAAGTGCTGAGGGTCAGCCCAGGCACTGTGATCACACACAGCCACCCCTGCTCTGATGGGCTCATTCACATTTCTGGATGCAAGCTCCCCCCAGAGCTGCTGCAGCACGAGGTGTTTCCATCTCCTGCAGCCTCACTGCTACCCACGGCTGGAGAAGGCGTTTTGGGAAGCGCAGCTGACAGCCGTGAAGTTGATTATTCAGAATTACTGGTCAATTTGAAGGCTGGAGTCTGCACTGCTCACTCGATTCCTCAATTCCTCCAGCATTTCCCTACCTCCCAGGGCCTCAGGAAGAAGTGAAATGATTTAAGTGCTTTGTGGTTCTCAGAGCGCCAGACTGTTCTGGAATTGAAGCGATGGAAACACTTTGTCCTGGCCCCTGCTTTGGGCTGTGTTTCAGTATTCCATGGCTATTACAAAAAGCTCATTTTTTCGGTGCTCTCCCATGTCTTTTTCAGGAAACCATGGCTCTGTGCACAGGTTGCCTTGGAATATTCTGCAAATAACTGGGAATCCAAAATATCATTCAGAGATAGCATGACCTGATTTCTGGATAACTGCCACTAGCTTCGCTGGAAGCTGAGGGTGATAATGTGACAAATCAGGACAAGGAGGCTGCAGACACATTTTACACCTGAACAAACAGAGGCTTCTTGCTCTGATTCACAGGCTCAAGGCACTCTGAACACAAGTTGTGACTGATTACAGCCCCCCCAGGCCAGGCTTGAGATCAGCCCGGAGCCAAATTGCCTCATTTGCTCTACACCACCCCTGGCCAGCCCTCAGCTCGTTCTGGACAAAGAAGTGAAGCCCAGATGGGCAGAACTGCTGAGCACCCTCAGCCCCCTGGATGGCCAAATTTTCACATGCTGTGAGAGCTTCTCCTGACAGGCTCCTCGGTGGGAGGAGTGTGAAAATTGGCTTTTTTGTGCCTTCTCAAAGTCTTGTACTGGCCAGAAGGGACTCAATGGTTTTCCCAAAGGACCTACGGGACTACCTACAAAATTCAAAGCAAGTAAAGCTCGCTCAAAATGATCTTCATTGGTAAATAAATCTTACAGGACATAAGGAAATGCTAAGGGTGCTCCTAATTTCTATATAGTTGGGGTAATAGTGACAGCACACTGACTGTGATTTGCACAAAGTGGCCGTAGTTATCACTGAAACTGTTCCAATCCCTTAAATAACCAAAGCCACCAGCCATCACATCACCTGACACACACACACACGTGCCAAGTGTTCAATCTTCCTTTTGCAGAATTTCTGCAAGTCCCTGCTCCAGAAATGCTAATCACAGCCAGTGACCCAAAAACTTGCATGTTCATATGTGTGATGCAGTCAAAATTCAAATGATTATCCCTAAAATCAAAGCCAGGTGAGGAAGAAGAAATTCAAAGTCAAAAGATCTCTGTACCAACAAACCAGAAAGCTCCTTTTTCTGCCCCAGCCTGAACCTGCTGAAGCCCTGCAGTCAGCCTGGGCTGCAGCAGATGCATTCCCTGCAATGTGGGGTCTGCACACACTGACCTGCAGTGGGAAGTGGGGAAAGAACTTTGCAATTCCCAGCTGAGGCATAATTGCTGCTGTGTTTTTTAGAAGAAAAGGGAAACTGAAGATAGGGTTAAAGATTAGCTGCACCTCCCCAGCCCTCTGCCCCAGGTGGAGAAAGTTAAAATGCACAGCACATTTCCCAGAGCACCCGTGGAATGAGCCTGATCCCAAAGCCACATTTCAAAAATCAGACACCCTATGTGGTGACAGCTCTAATTTGAGCCCATTTTAATAACTTGAGAGAGCCTGGTCCAAATCAAGCTGAGCAAAGGTCTGAGCCACCTCACCAGCTCATTCAGGCTGAAGCAACACCATGGATTTTTCTGTACTTTGCTGATTGAACACATTCTTGTGCAAAAAGTGGCAATCATTGAATATCTCATGTACAATGACATTGAGGAGGGCATTGTTCTCTATTCTGCTCAATGGACTTTGCTGGAACAGCTATTTCATATCTTGGAGCCATTTATCATTGCCACCAAAGGAGTCAGAGCTGCTGCAACGCCAGCTCTGAACAAAGTGATTCTACTCATCTGTCTGCTGAAAAGAAATCTGGAGAAAATGAGGGAAAACCCAGACCTCAGCCTGTTCACACTGACATTTACAATATTCTTGTCCATCTCTCCACCAATGACAAACAGGCAGCCCTGGAAAGGGCAAAGATGGTATTTTAGCTGTACAATTAGACCTTTGCTTCCAAGAAAAAAACATCTCCTAGATGAAAGGAGACACAGGCAGGGAATAAATGGGCAATTTTCTAATTGATGAAATGGAGACTGGCAGAGTCACAAAGAAACTAAGAGCAAGATTTTCACTTTTTCCCTTCCTATCTGTGACTTTGCTGTAAGAAGAATTCAGCATGGAGCTCCCTGCCAAGGAATCTTATATATATATATATATATAAAATATATATATATAGCATCTCACAAATTGGTTAACATCACAGTCTGCTTAGCAATTCCTCACCATTATCCACTGTGATTCACTGTAAGGAATGGCTCTGAAACAGAGATGGTCTGAGAAGTTTAAGGTCTGCTTTCTTAAAAGCTAAAATTATGGATTATTCACCAAAAAGTCCCATTTTACACAAATTACCTAAGTCTGGACAAAAGATTGCAATGTTGACCTTTAATCTGAATTCTATTTTATCCAAACCACTTCACTTCAGCTGAAATGTATCAGTCTTGGACATTTGAAGTTATCTTGGGCCCCTTACAAGAAAAATATTCAGAACTTAGAATGTTTTTCAGCTGCAATTCTTTTTAATCCCCCCCCCCAGGATGTTTTTGATCGTTTTATATTATAAAATGACACAATTAGTAGTTCCTTTTAGCTCTACCATCAGCAAAACAATGGTTTGATTAGAAAGAATGACATGTTGAATATTAAAATAAAAACTTTGGATTATATTGCTCTCCAGGATAAGGATGATCCACCTTACATTTCTCTAGGACATGGATTTATCCTTGGCACCTGGTGGGAAGCCCAAACATTCCTGGTAGACCACAGGGAAGTTGTTGTAAAGCCAAGGGGGGATTTCCCTCCAGGAAGACCCTGACAGACAAGTCCTGTCCTGAGGTTTGGTTCTGCTGTGTTGCCCCCTGGATTTGCAGGATTTCCCCTGCAGGGATGGGCTGGGAGCTGCGGCACTGGGAGGCACAGGAGGCTGCTGGGCACTGCTGGGGAGGTGACACAGGAGCTGCTGGGGGCTGCCAGGGGCAGAGCTGCCACCCCCTGTCCTGCCAGGCTGCCCCAGCTCCGTGTCACCCCAGGGACATGTGGAACCAGCCCTGGAAGAAACTCATTTTCTTTTGTTCCTTGGAAAGGGAGCTGGGGCTGGAGGTTACTGCACCTTCTGTGGCCCAGATCCAGCAGCTTCCTCATGGTGGCACTGCCCAGGTGTCACTGCTGCCCAGGTGTCACGGCTGCCATGGTGGCACTGCTGCCATGGTGGCACTGCTGCCCAGGTGTCACTGCTGCCATGGTGTCACTCCTGCCATGGTGGCACTGCCCAGGTGTCACTGCTGCCATGGTGTCACTGCTGCCATGGTGTCACTGCTGCCCAGGTGTCACTGCCGCCATGGTGTCACTGCAACCATGGTGTCACTGCTGCCATTGTGTCACTGCTGCCATGGTGTCACTGCTGCCCAGGTGTCACTGCTGCCCAGGTGTCACTGCTGCCATTGTGTCACTGCTGCCATTGTGTCACTGCCCAGGTGTCACTGCTGCCATGGTGTCACTGCCCAGGTGTCACTGCTGCCATGGTGGCACTGCTGCCATGGAGGCACTGCCCAGGTGTCACTGCTGCCATGGTGGCACTGCTACCCAGGTGTCACTGCCCAGGTGTCACTGCTGCCATGGTGGCACTGTCCAGGTGTCACTGCTGCCATGGTGTCACTGCTGCCATGGTGGCACTGCCCAGGTGTCACTGCCCAGGTGTCACTGCCCAGATGTCACTGCTGCCCAGGTGTCACTGCCCAGTGACCCCACACCTGCCCAAGCCCCGAGCAGGATGATGCTCCCACCAGGGCCACGAGAGGATTAAATGTGTTTTCCAGATGGAAAACTAACAGTGCCATGTACTGCTCAGCTGAACACCCTCAGAACGTGCCCAGCACCACTCAGGCACCCAAACCCCACCAGACCAGCTGGCAGCAGGCACTGCCAGCCACACACACAGAGATTCCTGATCTCAGCAATCATTCTCTGTTGCAACTGAAGGGTGAAGTCTCTGCCTCAGCTCCTGAGGGCTCCATAAGGAGAATTGCCTCCATGCTTTCCCCTGGGACACGGGATGCACATTTGCTGCCTCCTTACCTGCCTTGCTGGCTGCAGGCAACTTGCAGCTGTCATGTTATTTTTAGCAGCCTCTCAACTGATGGCAATTTGCAGTTTGTAATGTCATGTTTAGCATCCTCTCAACTCACGAGTACTTTTTCAAGGTTCAAAAAAATAAATAATAGTAAATAATAATAAAAATGTGCATTTGTACTGATGGACTGAGTCGATAGGAAAGATTGAAACTAATCAGTGGTTAATGAAGTCAGTGCCTAACACTGCACTAGCGGGTGTTATCTGTATTAGAAAAGATTCTTATTTTTCAGAACTCCTGGTCTTAGCTCATGAGTTCTGTTTGGAATTTGAGTCTTCCAGGTACTTACAGGCTAATGAAATAAAAACACCTTGATTGACAAGAAGCAAAGCATGTTACGGGTTAAAATAATACAAGAATCTATTTTTTACACTGTGTTGTGATCCATAAAAATCACCCTGAGCCTTTCCTCTTTCTTCTCTGCCTGTGAAGCCAATTGCTTTGATTGCAGTGATATGAGCTTACTGAAATGACTTGCCCTTGCTTGTGAAGCAAATGGAACATGCTAATAGAACTTATCGCATTACCGGATGCAAAAGTGCCATAGCTCATTACTTTAAGATAAAAGGATATCATTGCAGACGGGAAGCAGAATTGACTTTCTGAGGCCCGACTTGATGATGATTTAATCAACTGCTCTCTTTCACTTCTCATCTCTGCGCCTGTCGGTTTCCCAGGTGCTGTTAAATGAGACACTCAGAAAGTGAGCGCGGGGAAAGAAATTGCTGTCATTACTTTTCAAGAAAGGAGGTATGCAAATTTTCGACAGAAAGATTGCGTTCATAATGGGCCTGGTAAAATACAAGGATCATGCTTGACAGGTGAGGGCAAGTCATTTGTACGTCCTTAAAGTGAAGCAACCATCCTCATTTAGAAATTGTGCTCGATAAGAGAAGCTACAAATGAAACCCAAGCGATGGCTGAGAGCAGCCAGCAAATCTTTGAAGGCTTTGCTGCTGCAGCTCTGCCTTCAGCAGGTGCCTGGCGTGCCTTCACACATGGCTCTTCCCAACTGCCAGATGGCCAAAGTTTGACCTCAGTATCTCACAGAGATTCCTCTTAAATGTTTTTTCTTACTGTCAGCATTATATTCACAGTCTGGGGTCTGAGAGTCTCTTCCTTTCTTCACCGCTGCCAGAAATAGAAATTACAACAACGAGAAAAAACCCAACCAGCTAAGAGAGGGTTGAGTTAACTTTGAGAACAGAATCAAGAGGTTGGAGGCAACAACTTGTTTTCCTCTGCATGCATGACAGATCTTGGATGGTCTGGAGCTTACACTCTATAGAGCCAAGTGAAAAAGAATAAGCCATGAAAAGGGTTGTGGCAGGAGGCAAAGAGGATGCAAAGATGCCTCTGCAGGGCCCAAAAGGAACCTGGGGTCCTGTGTGATTGCAGCAAGGAGGGAAAGGGTAAAGAGAGCAACTGGATGCTCTATTGATCTGATGGAGGTCTGCTATTCCAAAACTGGAAGTTAAAAAAGCACAATAATTGAGATGATGAATTATGCACAGGCTAAAAACACTCAAAAGATCCTGGATGGCTATTGAGCTGTTTGGATCATTTTAAATGGGGAAATGAGAGCTACCAAGCTTTTATTGGTGTCAATCAGGTTTTCCATCAGAGATTGATAGTCAGCCACATCAAACAGGTTCCTCGGGGACACTCTAAGCAATGGATACAGCAGTTTGTCATAAAATGTTGACATTTTGTCTCAGATAACAGCATAGGACTTAAATAGAATTAATGTCATGAATATTTAGAATTAAACAAAAAACAGCTGGGAAATACTGCCACAAAGGAAGCTGGGTACAACAGAAAATGATTTAAATAAGAACAGTCACTATATCAATGCCAAGATAGGTGCATTTTAAGAATTTATAGATATATTTTCTCAAGAACACAGTTCATTGCTCCCGTGCTTGTTTGTGGAACAACTATCAGATAAGTTATTTGCCCTTTTCCTTGTGTGTCAGGTCCTTAACCCTCCACATCCACCTAACTGGGAGTGATCCAGCAATACCCTTTGGGTCTGACTCACCTCTCACCAAAAATACTGCACTGTGGGTTGAGAAGCAAGATGATGGAGGAAAGATAGCCTTGGGCTAGGACTCAGGAGATCCACCTCTGTCACTGGCTATCAGGATCACCTCAGGCAAGTCACTTACTCCCTTCTGCTGTCAACCCTCTACTTCTCATCTCTTTGGGCTATTAAATGGTACATTCCCTAGGATGTGCTTACTTTCACTGTATGTGTTTATAAAGTGTGCAGGAAAAGAAGGCATTTATCTAAGAGAATGTTGGTCTTAGTAAATAGAAGAAATAAAATGGAAGGGAAAAGCATTAAGACGTGGATCAGGCCCTAGACACAGTATAGATCTCATCTTCCACCAACTAAAGTGCATGACCTCTGGAAAATTATATCATTCCAACAGAAAATTATTTTTATTTTCACTTAGAGCAATGAACACAGAGCAGCAGCAATCCAGCACAGACAGCACTGCTCAGGGGTTGCTCTCTTGTGCAGGCTGCAGCAACTCTGAGCACAATATGGCTACTGAAACTCACACAAAGAGAGATTCCACTGATTTCTAGGATGAAATAGATGTAGAAATCATATCTGAAACAAAACATTATAATAAAAATCCATCTTTTCTCTTCTTTCCCCAACAAGACCTCTTTAGCTTTCGAGTTCTGTGTCTTCATAGTAGCCTAAATAAGTGAAACTGAAATGTATAAATAATAATGGTAATAATGATTCCCCAAACAACCCAAAACAATTGATCCTTAGGGATAAGACCTTAACAGCTGAGCTATAAACCTCTGAACATTGGATTTTAATGGATACTAAAAACCCCTTAACAAAGCCCTATAAATATAACCTGAAACAAAATGATTTGTGTTCTAAGCTGTTTGCAAACTCCCATAAATGTTCCTCATTGTCATAACACCAGAAAAATAGCTCAGCCTGTGTACTCAGCCTTGCAAACTGGCTCCTGTGCTGTGCTTTCATTCCCTTTTCCACTCTCTGCTTTATAATTCATCACTCCCACAGTTGTTATGCATTATTATTACTGTTATTATTTATTGCTGCCTTTATCATTTTTGTACAATTGATAAATTGTCTGTGCTAGACCTGAGGGAAGAGAAGGATTATTCTAAATGTAGAGTAAGTAAATATAAATTGTAAGGACAATGGCACACTTTGGCCTCGCTGGCTCAAATTTCCTTTTTGACATACATGGTTCTATAATTTGGAATCTGTGATCTCTTGTTAGGAAATGAAAGCATTATTTTTTTTTCCCCAGAATGCAGAAACTATAAGAATTGAATTAAAACCAGCTTTCTCTGGGGCCTGTCCCTGCTCACAGAAAGCAAATTGGAGCTGTTCTTCTGCTGTCTCTCAGCTTCAGGTAAGACCCAAAACCAGGTCCTCAGTTTACCACCAATGCTCTCCTAGCACAGACAGAAGAAAAATGTTTGGGGTTTGGTTTGGGTTTTTTTTTTCCCCACTGCTGCATTAACCTACCCCCAGACTTAGTGGTAAAAACTCCTATATCAAAAATATTATCACAGCTCCATGACTGTTATCAGCAGTGGCAAATTACCTGTCACAGCCAAGGCAAGGAATTGCTTTGAACAGCTGGCTTTTAGCTCAGTGCTCAAAAAGTTATTCCTGTCCAGGAGGGTCGTGGAGAATGCAGGAATTTTGCCAGCAGCAGCTGTGCTGAAGCAGGGCTGGGGCCGATGCAGCATTAATGACACTGCCCACACGCTCCTTTTTCAGCTGCACTGAGACTTCACACTGTCAGGAATTATCTCTTCCAAAGGTGAGCCCCACATCAGGGCCAGGGACATCCTGAATGTCAAACACAGGACTGCCCACTATCTCTGTCCAGAAAGAAGGGACACAGTGAAGCAGAACAACTCTCTCTGGAATATGAGGATCCACAGGATGCCTGGAAGGAGCAGGAGCTTCATATCTTCAATCTTTGTGGTCACTACAACCCCACAGACAAAAATGTACACTGAATTTCTGGCTAGATGATACCAGCAAAGCACCTACATCTTGTACAGAAAGGAATTTTAAACTACTCAGCCTGTGCTCTGCAGGTTTGAGATGGATTAGGTAGAGCAAGGAAATTCATTGCTTTCTCCAGAGATATTCTCTGTGAATACAGATCCTAAGAATTTCACTAGGGATGTCTTGGAGAGGGAGAGGCTCCTTCTATTTTATAGACTGTAGATACCAAAAGATTGGAAGTCCCATTCTCATCTCTTTTGAAAATTTAGTAATAGGGAGGCTCTGAGATTCCAAACATGTTCTCCCCACAAAACCTCTGTAGGCTTTATCTTCAGTCTAAAAAGCAAGTGAATAACAAGATGCAATGGGCAAAACCCAGATAAATCTAGACTGGTGGATATTTTAAGAAAGGGGAATAATTTATTATTCTTCACTTAAAAACAGGGCAGATTTTCCCTAACTGAAAAAAAAATAATAAAAAATTAAAACCTTGCCTAAATGTTGTGCCCTCGTTCAGTCAGTTCCTGTACTCCAGGCAGTACAATTAATTAGTGAGATCACATGGCCCGTGCTAGACAGGAGGTCACAGCAGATCACACCCTCATTGCCTCAAATGATGGGAATTTATAAATCCCTAAGCATCCACATCCTTCCACTCCTACATCCACAGCCAGCTTGTTAATGCTCCAACCTCCTATGATCCAGCAATTCACGCCAGTTCCATTCAGGGACTGAGCTCTCTCCAGGCTGGGACAGTCCTGAAGGGCTGGGAGTGACTGAGCTCTCCAGGCTGGGACAATCTGTGAGTGACTGAGCTCTCCATGCTGGAGCAATCCTGAAGGGCTGGGAGTGACTGAGCTCTCTCCATGCTGGAGCAATCCTGAAGGGCTGGGAGTGACTG